>NC_142680.1:20268228-20343228 GCF_964200805.1 Pocillopora damicornis | reverse complement strand
GCTTCATGAAACGAGTTCAAAGAAAAAGGAGCAAAAGTTAGGAACAGTTAATCACTCGGAGTTGGAAAACATAGGATCAATAAAACTTGAAGAAAACACAGGCCAGTATTAAACTGGATATATCAAATATTTCAAATATAAGTAGAAATCTGTAATAGCAACGAGAAAAATATTTTGTTTACACGCCAATTGCACGACGATGATTTCTGGAACCCTATTTCCTACATGACATCTCAAATAAAAACTTCTTGACTACTGTTTACATGTTTGAAATACGTCTGAAAATTGTTTTCTGTGTCAAAAAAGTTTTTGTTTTGTGCCTAACTTGTCACTGATGAACATCACGTATGAAATAACAATAAGGGGCAAATATTTAAAGACATCTTTAAGATTATTTTTTTCATGTTGCAACAAACAATTCCGCTTTATTTAGCTTGCGAGAAGGCACTCACTATCAAGGCTTCAGTACGAGTTACTTCGCCCGTGAATCAGTTTGAGACTTTGAGCAGCATGAACCGAAGCGAAGGAACGTCGTGCCGCAGTGCTAATAATTCGAACATGGAACCATCGAGGGCCGATGTTTACAGTTTGATCGATATTGGGTGGCAATCAAATGTCCATATCATTTGCGTGAATAAGGTTGACCCATTGCCACAGATGCAAACTTACTTCAAAATGTTTGAATTAAACAGTGTCATTAGTAACATTTAGTGGCTCTTTTAGCTCCGTTTCGTCTCGGACAAAACGAGAAACAAAACAGAAGAAAAGCAGGAAATTACTTTTTTAAACAATTTTTCGCTGTTTCTTTTACATTCTCTATTTGTTCTCCTCCTTTCGCCAAAAATTTTAAAATGATAGTCCTGGAAAAAATTACATAACAAATTTCGCCTAAATTTTTCTCTGCCAACGCTTTCATGTATATAGCAGTGACTGAATTCTTCATGTCGTAATTCCCCTGAGCGATTGGCAATTCTCCTCCGATAACCAAAGTTATATATGAATGTGCTAAATTGGACACGATAATCTATTGACCGAGACGGAAAATGAAAGAATGGATACTTAAAAACTATCAACACTCGATAAAAATATTTAACAATTATTTGCCGAAGATGAAGTGAATAATAATATTGCTGATTATTCCCGCGACGATGTCGAGTTAAAAACTACACCTTGTTAAACATACATAAACAGCATTTATTATTTATGAACCTACGATCACTCTTGGTTGCGTGTTAAGTAACTCCCGCGTATCTTTCAAGCTCTCCAAACTTCCTGCGTTTATCATATATTTAATGACCGCACAGTGACACACGAAACAACTGTTAAAAATACCCTGTTAAAGTTTAGGAAAAATTAGTTAAGCACCACAAACACGCCGCCTCATTTTAAGTTGGAAAAATTTTCGTTTTTGCAAAATGATTTCTCTCTATCGATTTAATATTTTATTCCAGCTTCAAATTCGTCATTTCATTTACCAACGGAGGATTAGCTGACAGAAAAATCAGACGAAAACTTAATCGCTGAACATGCGTCAATCCCTCCCTTAACAAGAGTTCTTTCCCAGGGAATTTTCTTTCTGATCCTCTATGATAATTCAGTACCTTGATAAATAAACAAGAACATGTTCGTCGCAACCAGCTGTTGATTTCAGTAAATAAAGTTTCAGTTTAATTTCAAATTAGCACTGAAAGTGAATTCCCTTGACAAACACAAAGACATGGGCTATGTTTTTTGTTTTACAATACGATATGGGCCTCCTAAGTCTTAAAAGATCCATTTTGTCACTTCTTTAATGGGTGAAATAAACATGTCGTTTTTAGGGCGATAATTAGATGATATGATATTGAAGCAAAGTCTGAGCTTATACAAAGCCTTGAAAACGACTCAAAAAAAAAAATTGTGGAACTTAGGGACAGCGGTTAGTCACTTGGAAATGGAGGAAATAAAATCCGTGAAACTCAGAGACAACCTAAAGATACATAAGCGACAAACTGGACATATGGTGACCTCTATACAAATGATGCGAAACTTGTTTTTCGCTGTTGCCAACATAATTTCAGAGCATCAATCGATTTGTAAAAAAATTCTGTGACTAACAGAGATGGTCAATTTTATTCCATTTACTCAGACTTCTTCTCATGAGCTCTACGGATATTTTTTTGATTACAAAACAAATTCAAGACTGAAGCTGGACCGTCCCTTTTGACAATATGGCGTCAACATCAACGCCAAGCGCTTTCTTTTAATTATAGGAAAACTATTTGAAATAGTTTTCTCGTAACACACAACATCGGCCTCAAACACATCTCTCAAACTACTCTTTGAAGTTTATCTGATACCTTCTTATTGCTAAGAGTAGAAAACTCGACAGTAAAATGTTTGCATATATTTTCTTGCGTTATGACATCTTGTCTTTTAGCACAGCGACAAGAAACCTTATTTTTGAAAACACATAGCTGGGGCTACTTAGTCCGTCGTTAAATTGTTCACGGAGATATAAAGACTATCGATAACAGCTTGCGCAACTGTTTCGTTGAGCCACTTATTTGGCTTTATCCAATAACTTATTTAACGACTGCTCTCTAATCAGACTTCAAAGCAGGCTTATAAAGTCTGATGAACAACTCAAGAAAGACCTATTTTAGCAAAGAGCTTCTTTCAGTGTCCGCTTCACTGCTTGTCTCACTGCACTAATCTTCCAGCAGTATAGGAACGGGTTTAAAGTCGAATTAAAGTAAAGTAAAATAATTGCTACTTTCCGTACGACGACTAAGAGTAATGAGTATTTGTTAGTGCGAGTGACCACAATTTCCACTGTATACATTGGCGCATAACAAACAACTAATGCTAACTGCACCCACAGTGCACTGTCCACTGCCTTTCTGAATCGTGCCATGTTCAGTGCATTTGTTTGGCTCGTCCGTTGTTGGTCTCCTACTTGTGCTTGACGATTTCTGAGAGTGCAAAAAATCTTTGTGTACGATGCGAAGAATATTACCAGGCAAAATGGTGAAACTAGGCAGCTGTACAAATAGATTATACTGGGATAAAAAATTCCACATAAAGAGGCGACAATGTTAAAAACCCAAAAGGTAGTTACAGTGATATACGTGCGCTTCAAAGTTACAATTTGTTTGTATCTCAGCCCCAACAACAGGGCGAGAAGTCTGTCCACGCTTATGGCCGTCATCGTCATCAAAGACACTAAAAACAATACATGGCTTGTGACGTAGCCTGCGTCCCTGGCGTATCGACAACGGCTCCAATGTTCTTGAAACACGGACATCCAATATGTAGCATAGAGAGGCTGGGCAACAAGACCAACCAACAGATCAGTGGTTGCCAGACAACGATACAGGAGTTTGGACGGCGGATGTAGGGAAGATTCTTTATAAAGGGCAATAAGGATGAGAGAATTCCCAGCAAATGCTGTGATTGAGAGGAGAATGTAAACTGCTAAGAAAAAAATTGATAGTTGTTGATGCCCACCCATCAAAGAGGGAGAGCATATCAGTTCTTCATATGATTTCGTGTGACTTCTGCCGCTACTACTGTCGTCGGCTTTTCCCTTTTCTTGTGGGTCTCTGTTCTTGCAACGAAAAATGGCAGCAATGACTCCTTAAGCCTAACTTTCTACTTAACAGGCGCATAAAGACTTACTTATTTAAAATGCATCAGGAAATTTTCTTTTGGGTCAAAAAAATATTTTTTTCCTCGGGAACCTTTGGGTTCCTCAGTTATGAGATAGCAACTAAAGGCAAATATAGAAACATCTGTTATTTCAGTGTTTTTACAATGCGGCAAAGAGTCGCTCTTTATCAGTATCAAATTCCATCAAAAAGAGACACTTTGTGATGAGAAAAGAAAAAATATATACATTTATACAGTCTATTGACAAAGTTTTTTTTAAATGGCAAAACATTTTCGAAAATAGGTTTATATATATTCATATATCAACTTTAGATTCATTGTTTTAATTCTGGACGGGAAGACTGCTGATAGACAAACCAACAACTCATCCAATTCTTTAATACAGAGTAAGAGTTTTATGCAGAAATTTTCAATTTTTGCAGCCGATCAAACTACTAAAGGCGTTTGTGTGGGCTGCGACAAGTTTTGAATCTCAAAGAATTTCAGTTTTAGTACAAATTAGCACTAAAAGGTAATTTCGTTGACAAACAAATAGACATCGGTTGTATTACTGTTTGACAATACGTTAGGAAAACTTTTTTTGTCATCTTTTTAAATGATGAAATAAGCAGTACATCAAGATAAGATGTCATCTGAGTGCCCAATTGAAATATTCTTCCTTTATTGAAGACAATACTAAACAATAACGAGGAAAAGTTAGCCTATGTGACCCTTTGATCTAATTTTCTTTCTTCCTACGTCTGGTTATTGAGATAATAAAAGTGTTTTTGTACCAAGAAAGCTCTCGTGTAAAAGGCAGGTAATTTTGCGATGCTCTGGGGCAAATGTCAAAATTTCCCTTTCATCACAACAGTTACATCTTAATACTGAAGTGAAGAAAACAATTTATAAGTGGTGGTCCAAAATCAATGGACGTATGCTAAGGAATTATCAAAACTCGCTGCACAGTTCTTCAATTCTACCTTCATCAGCAACATTTACTTCAGACTCCCTCACTAGCGTTTACTCTTTGAAAAGATTATTGACAAAAGATCGATGTACAACGATTCCATTGAACTTCTAATTTTCTCCGCTTAAGCAATATAATTTTTGACGAGCGCTCCCTAACAATTATCGTGACTTAATGAAAGTCTTACAAGACCAAACCGAGGAGGAGGTGACGCTAAGGACAGCAAAGTGCTTCTCTGATTGTCTGTTTTACTGTTTGTCTTACTTCACTAATTTTCCAGCAGTTAAGAACGGATATAACTTCAAGTTAGAGTAAAGTAAGACAACTGATGTTCTCCATATAACGACTAAGTGTGATTGATATGTTTTACTATAGATTGGTGTGCAACTAACGCTAACTGCACCCGCAGTGCACTGTACCTAGCCCCTCTGTATCGCGCCGACCGACTAGCGACTGCATCTGAACCAGTAAACAGAGTGTGTTAACCCCTTAACTCCCAGATCAAATTTGTAATTCTTCTTACTATCAGTCATACAATTCTTATAATGTTAGTCCAGAGAAAATAGTGTTGTATCAACTTATTATCACCAAATGGATATTTTCCTTGATACTTACCGCTTATCTGGCTGATTTTGTATTGATATTGTGAGGAGAAATTCTCTCTTGTTCACTCATGGGAATTAAAGGGTTAATTAATCACGATATTAAGCAAGCAGGAAGATGAGGAGACATCATCCAGCCATGACACCTACGGCCTCGTTTTGAGTACGAAATTTCATCAAATACTAAATTATTCATTTCGTAACATATTTACTTATCTTTCGACTCTACGTTATTCATTTTAACTTTTAATCAATTATTTTGTTCACCGATGGGGAAATAGCTGAGAATCAAACCACACGAGTGCCTTCATTGATAAACAAAATTCAACAACTTATTTGATTCTTGTGTATAAGTTCTTTTCCTGGCAATTCTCCTTCCCACTTTTCTCCTCTTTAATTATTCCGAATAGCGACTGCAGCTTGACCAGTAAACAGTAATAAATGGGCAACACAGCGGTCAAATGATTACGCATGCGCTTTTATATGGATAATTTGTTACTGTAAACATTGCGAATCTAAATGATGCGTAGTTTTTCGCTATTTTTGGGAAAGTTCAAAGTTTCTAAGGCCTAGATTTAGACCTGGACTCCTGTTATTCTAGTTTGGACTCTCGTATTTTTTCTACACTTTACTTGGCGGCGTGATGAAGTCGTAAGCTTGGCCGTGCTGGCGATGGTACAAGTAAGATTCTGTAATTTGCCTTCATCGCCGGAACAAGGCGTCTGCGTTAAAAATAAGTTGAGATATCTCACAATAAAATGAGACCAAGCTTTAAGCTTTCTCCAAAAACCCTCTTTCAACTGTATTACGCATTCAATTTGGAATAGTTAGGAACTTAAACTCTCCTTCTTCACTTTACGCAGTAAACGCGTTAGAAAATTTCCCGTATTCTTTTCAATACACGCGCATGCGCAGCGTTTGACCGCTGTGTTTAAATTGGCCGCTATTAGCTGCTTACCTCAATCAGTTAAATTTACTTCAAGTACAAATTAGCACTTAAGTCAAATCTCTTGGCAAACATGTCGACATTAGCTATATCAGTGTTTTAATACAATAGAGGAACTCGACTATGACTTTTTTAAGTAAAGAAATAAGCAGTCTATTTACATGTACTGCTATTTCTAGTCCCGATAATCAATTGGAAATATCCTCGTTGTATTTTGGTCAATTCTGAATTAAATAAAACTTTATGAAACGACTTGAAAGAAATATAGGGGGACGTTTGGCACAGTTAATCGCTCGGAAATGGTAAACATAGAATCAAAATCACTTGGAGACAACTGAAAAATACACTGGGAACAAATTGGTTATAAAAACGACCCATTCTAACTAATATTTTTAAAAGTCGATAATTTCTTTCATTCAATATTCCTTTTTCCCCGTTAGCATACAATTCCAGCAAAACGGTGAACCTGAAAGAGTACTTTGTACTAACCGTTCTTGCTTCAATTTTGTTCTTTACACTTTCTTATAATAACGAACGTGTGAGTATGATCATGCGCGCGCATATCTTTCCTTTCCTTTCCGAGGTCTTGAAAATACTGCCCGAGGCCGCAGGCCGAGGGCAGCATTTTCAAGACCGAGGCCACAGTTTTTCACCATACGGACCGACCCTTAGCCGGTAAATAACATATTTATTTTTTTAAACTTGACGAGATTCTCTCCGAAAGAACCCGAATGATTTAGGGCTGTAAATACGGCAAGATATTCCATAAACTGAACAATTTTTGAGCGAGTAAATGATAGTTAAAATAGAGGTGATGCAGATTAAAGAGAGATGCCTCACCGAAACATCTTCATTTGAGTAAGGATAAAGGTTATTTAAAAGGCTTCCAAACAAACTTTGAAACATTATTTTTGCAAGTATCTGTCACAATCTGACACCTGTCAATTAGAGAGCGTGTAAGAAAAGAAAAAGCGCAAGAACATTTGAAAAACAACGGAACTAGTTTGGCAAGGACTGTCACACATGCCAATGTTTTCTTCCAAAACTTTCAATGATCTAACGGAAAGTATTATTCACTCTCATCGACGATTCATTCATGTACGAAGATTTACCTCTGTTCGCTAAGTAAACGGCGAGGAAAGTAATTGTGAGTAAATTCAAATTGAGGTTGTGAAAGTTTGCTCGTTTGTTTGCTGCAATGGCGTGTGTAAATCTGGTCTTTCTTCCACAAAAACTAAATTCGATGGCACACTCCAATGAGACACAAGGGGATTTAATGCGGCCTTTTCTCAATAAATTCCTTCAGTTTCTATAGTACAATTTACGGTACAAATGTCTAAATTGAACGGACTCGGAAAGACTCACCGAGAGCGTATATTTGTTGTAAAACTGAATTTAAAACTTTGCTCGCTCTTTCACTAAGAACAAATTGTTTGAGAAAATTCAGATATTAAATGAATGAAGTTCCTTCGTTCAGTTTAACTGTAACCAAATACCTCACGTTTTAACTTTCTAGGTACTTTTTGTGAACGATTAAAATTAATTGCAGACGGTTTTCAGGCTGCTAGTCAACCAACGTAATGACACTATTGCTTAAACAAATTCTTTCTGAAACCAATATTTTTCTGTCAACCACAGTGATTTGAGAGAGAGAAAAGAGAGGATTCACAAGTTATTTATCGGCTTGAGGTAGTGACCGACGTGTTTGCATAAAAATACTGCCCAGCCGGAAAAACGAGATATAATTATGAAAAATGGCAACGAAATTTGGGATGTACTCGGCGACTCAAGAAAGCGTTACCGTGGCCCGTGGGCAGAGATAGGAAATTATTTCATGGGTACTGAGATTTACCCACAAAAATCGTAGTGAATAAAATTCGTACTGATTCTAAATGTAGCCAATCAGGAGTACGAACGACAAAATTTCACCGTGAAAAATTATCGTTCGTCCAATCAGCAACGCGAACGACGAAATTTCACTAATGATGAATGAACGTACTGAAGAGAACGTCATGCGAGAGCCGTTGCACAAAACCCGCGCGCTTTGAAAAAAGGGCGAGGGAAGGTTCGCTTCTGTTTACTCAGTTGAAGAATTCATTTTAGAACACGAAAACAAAATACCGCTCAAAAAACTGAAAGAGATATAAGACTGCTTGAGAGATTTTTGAAAACGAAGGACGAAGACAGGAAAATTGTAGATATTCTAGCGGCTGAGTTGAATGAATTCATTAGCGAATTTATTATCTCCGTACCCACTAAAGATGTCAACGAGTACGAGCCGACCTCGCTTGGTAAGCTTAAGTGTTATGAACTTTATGCACTTTTATTAACTTGTTGTTGAGAAATTTTTAAACTACTTTTTACGCTTTTCATCGCCCCGTTTGTGCTATTTGTCTACCAAAGACAACACGAAAAAATCTCAGCACCTATGAAATAAACACATTACAGCATGGAAAATGCTTTGTACGATTTTCATTCACTCGTTGATACGTATCAGAAAACTCACTCGTTCGCTGCGCTCACTCGTTCGTTTTCTGATACTACACAACTCGTGAATAAAAATCGTACGCGCGCATTTTCCATGAAGTAATCTCTATATATTGACCGGGTTGAGAACCAATCAGGTTGCAGGATTCGTTACCGTGCCCTCTAAAAAAGAAAAGCAATTCTTTCTCATCGCATGTGTTCTGTATGATCTCTTCATTTGCACGAAAAGACTTAGCCTTTAATTCCTTCCGGGTTTTCATTGATTCAAATAAGGTTCATACAAGTCAGGAAGTCCATCGGCACCATTTCGACTATATCTACAAACAAATGTTATAAATATAAGTCTTCTTCACTTTTACGAAATATTTTGCCATCAAACCAAAAAATTGCTGGTTAATATTGAAGGGATTTCTTCAAGAATTAAGTGTATGAAACTTTTACTAGCCTCAGGAAAGACTACAGAAGACTACAACATCTCGAAAGTTGATATTTCACTAGGCTTTCATCTTTTGACACTTAGGGCCAGTTGTTCAAACAAAGTTTAGTCGTTCTTTGACAAAACTGCGTTCTGAGCCATCTTTAATTTAAATGCACCTTTTATCCGAGCATATATTTTTGTGAACAGTATATCAAGAGAGCCGAAAGCTAATAGAGGAAATATATGTTATTCACCAGACGTGAGGTCCGTATTGGGAAAAACTGTGATCGAGGTCTTGGATACCTCTATAGACACAAGACGGAGGGCACAGTTTTTCCCAATACGGACCGACCTTGGCTGGTGAATAACATTTCTATTTTTTTCTAAAACCTAACAAATGGTTGCGAAAAGAACCTGAATGATAAAGGGCTGTAATTACGGCAAGATTCTCCGTAAACGGAACAATCTATTAGCGAGTAGATGGTAGAGAAAACAAGGGCAATGCAAATGAAAGAGAGAGGTTTCATCAAAACATATTTATTTGCGTAATGCTATTAAAAGGTGATTTAAAAGGCTTCCAGGAAAACTTCGAAACATTTTTGAAAAGTATTTGTCACGATCTGACACCTGTCAATTTAAGAGCGCGTAGGGACAAATCACATGCGCATTTTTTAACAAACAACAGTTCTGATTGTCAGCGTGGCAAACAAATTTAAGCTAAATGACTCTGCAATGATGAAATCTTGAATGAAAAAAGTCAAAGGATCCGAAGGAAAGTATTTTCCGAAGACAGTGGATTAAGTTCAGTTAACTAATCAAAATCGGAATCATCGCTGGTGATGATTCTTCTTTTCTTGGGCTTCGTGGACTTTGGGCTTTCTCCTTATTCACGAGCAATGTTGAACATGAAGGTGTAGCCTTCAATTTTCCCGATGCAAGCGCCTGAGAAAACTCCTAATTTACTGACATCTTTGGGAAGATTCGCCGGCAAAGTGGTGTTCTCGTAGACGCTTACTGTCGATGTCTGAATACTTTCTTGGCCGGAGCGGCTTAAAATTAAGGACATTTTTCGCTGATGGTCGGCGGACGCTGCTTTGTAAGAATCGAGGCTCTTCAAATTTCTGTGCCCGCTTAATTGAGCGACGTAATTTAAGGAAACCTCTGCATCCATCAGGCGAGATATACAAGTTTTTCGAACAGTGTGATTGGTAAAATTTCCCTGCAAGCCTGCTGATTGCGCAGCCGTTTTCATCAGCTTACAAATCTCGTTCTTGCCGAGTGGTGCCCTCATGTACCAGATGTTGCTGCCAGGTCGTCGCCGATAATTTATGGCCTAGTAAAACGGGCTGTCAGCGCTATTCATTTCTTCTGGACGGTGTCTCTTGAATTCCTTGTAATAGAAAACTGGACAACGTTCGTTGTTTGTTGCCTGCGCGGTTGGATTAGATGCTCGTGTATCACCATTGCCGCGGCGGGTCTTGGATCCTCTTTCTGATTTCCAAATCAGAAATTCCTTGCCCGTTCCGCTGTCTGTTTGAAGAACAATGTCGCCCCATTTTAGTTTCCTGCTTTCGTCTCGGGCACGGAATCCAAAGTGCAGTGCCAATAACCACCAAACTGTGCGTTGGAGGGCTTCAGGGTTTTCAGCGCCGAATTTACCGGTGCGAAACAAGAAATCTTCTTCGGCGTTGGATAGTTCTTTTGCAGGGCGATTTCCTTTCGCTTCTTCAAAAACCAGCTGTTTCTTTTTAGAGAGAAGAACTTCCCTGGACTTAAGGAATTCTCAGTCTTTGAGAATGTTCAGTTTGGAGTTCTTATCATTTAGATATCGTTGCAGGCTTCTTTGAAATGATTGTAGCGTTGCCGGCTCATACGATCGGCCATCTTTCTTCTTTATCACTATCAGGAACTGACATATCAAGATGTTGAGCTCGTCTGCCGGTATTTCTTCAATTTTTCTGGCCTCGCCCACCTCAAGAAAGAATCTTTTCCAAACGTGTAGGTCGTATTCTGTTTTTTTCACCGTGTTTTTTTTGCACACTAGCCATCGTAAACTGAGCCTTCTGTTAGTTTTCTTTCCGTTGCGAACCGATATTTTCTTTGTCACTGAACTTTTCTACCTCATCAGGGTAATAAAACTCGCTCTCGCTCTAATCTGAGTCCATGCCGAAATTAATATTTGCCGTAAAAAGTGAATCGTTTATACGATAAGTATCAATTTGGTAAATAAAAAGTTGCAGCGACGCAATTGATGTAATCTCATCACGCAAAGAATCGGATACCGCCCGCTGTGAGCGGGCCAGATGGGGACAATACTGCCCGCTCTCGGAACCAATCAGATTGCAAGATTTGTAGAATACCGCCCGCCCATGACCTGAGAAAAAAACTAGAACATTTATTTTACTAAATCAACCCTCTTGTAGAAAACACCCGAGGTTCACTGCTTGAGTAAATCCGTGGTTTGGGTTAGACCTCGGGTCTTAAAGTTTTGATTAAACATACAATCTATATTGCTGCAACACTTTTCAGTATTTACAGTAAGTTTCCTTCTTACTAATCAGTTAGTTTCATTTAACAAATAGAGAAATCTTGACTGTGCTCTGTTCTGTTATAAAGCACGCAGGAAGCGGTTAGAGCACGAAAGAAGTGTAGGGAGAAACACGAGACGTAGTCGAGTGTTTCCCTCTCCACTTCTTTTGTGCTCTAGCTGCTTCCTGCGTGCTTTATAACAGAACAGAGCACGGTCAAGGCTTCTCTATTTGTTTTATAATAAAGAATCCGTTAAATTTGCCAAGCAAACTCCCAAGCATTACTTTCAATTTTCAAAACAAACTTTAATTGTAAAGCGAACAACAGTGTTGTCAGCATGCTCTATACTCCCATAAAGCACGCTACAATAAGCGAATCAGAATCCCTGTTAGAATGGTTCAAACAATCTGATTGGCTGTACAAGACGAAAGCTGTCAAAAGTGTCAAACCATCAAAGTTCACAATATGCGATAGTTTATACACTAAAATAGTTCGGCAGGTCGAATTTAACACTTTTGCCTGAAGTTTTTAAGTCTAATACAGAATCTTGAGGTGAAATGTTCAGTGAACTTCAGCCGAAATATGGCTCATAAAAACACGCGAGTTTTTTTCACATGACAAGGTAGAAAACAAACTGTTTTCATGTAGAAAACAAACTTTTTTCCTATTGTTTCGATCGTCTTGCAACTAAAAATAGAAGTAAAATCTATTGGTAACGAATGAGGAACGAAGAATAAAAAAAACATGGAAGTCATCAAGAATAATCTCGCCAAAGACCTTCCTATATACCAAGGAGTTATACCACTGGATTCGACATATGTTAGTAAGCTACTTTCACATAACATGACATCCAGTTAGGATCAGCATACTGTTTCCCCTATTTCTCCATTTAAACGATTCCAATCCTAATAGTGGTATGATATTTTTTATAAAAAACTCAGTGTCAACTCGAAACTCTTCATTCATTTTTTTTTTTAGGAAACGAAACGCAACCAACCAGAGATGGCAAGTATTTAAAACAGTTACCGTTTAAACACTTTCTTCCCAATGACGCTCTTAATGGGCTCAATAAGCTCCCAAAATTCTCTTAAAATGCATTTTTGTTCGTGTAACAGCGGAATGTCTCTGATTCTCGAAGTCGATGTTGCCGCAGCAACTGAGACTTATATTTTGATTCTGTTATTTCGCGACGCAAAACAACCCATGGCATTTACAGTTTGACTGTTAAACCTAAAATGAAGATGTGTAGACACTAGCTGAATAGGTTAATGAATCTAGCTGTTTTCCCTTAAGAAAGCTGTCATACGCTGTCATGATGGGTGATGTATAAAAACTCTGACGTTATCTGTGCAAAACGTATGTCTTTATATCGACCAACATCTTGACTTGTTGTACACACTAACTGAAAAGGAAAAAATTCCGAATGTATGCTCGAAAAAACTGCCATTTGGTCGAGAAAGAGCAGATCAGCCCTGTCTCCACCAAAAGCCTTGATACAAGGCTTAGTGATTCGTGCATAAGTGACCAGTTAAGATTCTGAGTTGTTCCCCTGATATGTTTCGAGTCTAAACCTATCGCCGAATAGTCTCCCTTGGCGATTGGGCCTCTATGATGAGGTATTTTGAAATGTTCTTACTCTTATTTATTTGCAGATGTTGTTGGACTAACCATCAGATATTGATGGGAAACCGCTAATTTTCAAGCACAGTTAAAGCTAGTTCTATAAGTATAGACAATGTGCAGTTATACGCCATACTTATGTAATTGGAAGAATTCATTTCGCGACCTTCAAACCACTAATTGTCTAATATTTTTGCGGTACTTTCATTATTTATTCATTACAATTTCTTGCAAATGTAAAACGTAGACTAAAGCTGGCTCGATATGTCTTTATGGGGCATCCGGTGAAAACGCGTGAACCATTATATTGGTGCGGAAGAATTATACTTCTTTAGTTATTTCGACATCCCTCAACGCACGAATTCAGGCGAATTTATTCATTCTATAAGTTGTGGAGTCCGAAATTAAGAGCGTCCCATCTACTAGAAAATATTGCGCTGTGGAACGTTTGCGCTAAAATGGAACTTGATACCTGTTCAAGACAAAGGGATTTTTCATAACATCTTTGCTTCGAATAGTCAAATGATGATTTGAACCCTTCCAGACAAGTAAAAGTTTCCCTTCGTCCTTAACGAAGTGATTTGTGACAGTTATATTGCTGTGTGTAGTTTTGAAGTGATCCTTAAGTGACATACTCCAGTACATGACGAGATATAACCTCTCTCAGTTAGATTAACTTTGTATTCTTCCCTGATGTGACATAATGATAAATGACGTCACAAACTTGGGCTCCAGGCTTCTGCAGTGATCATGATGCTGACGAATAATGCAATGAGCGTATGTCTGTGACGAGAAAATTTTTCAGGGATTTTATTCCACGCATTAGCATTAGTTCATGTCTTGTGTGAGCAAATTAATTTGATTTGAGTCTATGGAATTATCTGCTGAGAACTTAGCGATTAGCGATTTCTTGCTCAACCCGACAGAAAATTAACGAAAGGAAGAAAACCATGGAGAAAAATTCTCAAACTAAATTTTCACGCCACTCATTGATGTCTAAAAATGTAAAAGAGAAGGAGAGCTCAAAAGAAACTTAGGAAAGAAAGCAGGCCAGGGGCACGCTCCAGAGATGCAAAAAAAGGTGAGGATCTGAACGGTAATTAGAAACGACAACATAAAACATTAAACCTAAACTATCATAACTTACAAATCAATTCTTTTTTACTTATTCAGCACCACGCTTAGAAAGAGAATTGAGAGGTAATTATTTTTGCACTATAAAGAGAGCGGCTTTCTATTCTTGAAACCCCCACGGACTACTGCTACTGGAGTCAGTACAATGTCAATCCAGGTTACCTGAGGTCGGTATATGCTTATTGCCCGTCTCATGAGAAAATTATGAACAGAGAGAGAAAATCAGGATGTTGGCTAGATATATCGATTACATTTCAGTTATTTTTAGTTTGAAGTGGAAAGCATTGTGGTTTCCTAATTTAGTTTCTTTATTGGCAAAGTCTGAGATTAAAAGAGCCAATCTCCTCGCCGTTTACCAATACATCAATTATATTCACAGGCAACTACAGCTCCCTGAAAGAGGACGGACTTTTTCCGAAACGAATGCGATGACAGTCTGAGGAGGCGAGCGTGGCCTAGTGGTTAGGGCGCTGGACTTGCAAGTCCTCCTTCCTGCCGCTAGATGGATTTGTCTTCGGTGGCCCCGAACTCAACTCCTGCGTAAATAGCCAACTGGTTCGCCTCCTGCCAGTTGGGATTCTTATGATGTTATGTTAGTTTGCTGTTTCATATTTGTTTGTAACGCGCATTTGAACATATTCACATGGAATTTGCGCGATATAAATGTTTATTTTTTTTTTTTTTATTTAAAAATTTTTTTTTTTTTTTAGTCAAATTCAGACTCAAATGTTTACCATATGTTACAGTATTAGGTCATGTATGGCATCACGTTCAGAGACGTCACGCGACGCAACCAACTCTGTCTCTACCGTTACGTAAAAATTTTGAACAACCTAATAAGAATATTTTAACTGTTTCTCGTCGAGGAGCAGTGTTATAAATTTAAGCCGTATATCCCTCGGAAGCTGAACTGGCCGGGGTTCCCTCTCGTAGATGAAAAATCTCAAAAGGTTAAACTGGAAAACACTTTACCTTAAAAAACGTTTTTAGGTTGAAATCTTAAAGTCATTAGTTGTCAGCGACATCCGGTGACAACAGCCTTTTACGTTCCTGACGACTTTTCTAACAAGCAGCATTTAACATCAATATCATTGGAGAAATATTTTGATAATTCTGAAATTCTTAATAAAATTTTCAAAATTGAAAAATTTTAATAGCTTTTACATTAAAAAAAATTTGGAAAACTGCGACAGTCAGATATGAATTACACATTTTTAGAGTTCTTCCTCGAATTCGAATCGAATAGTGTTCTCAGGTTTTTAGACGAGAATTCGATGGCACCCTTTCTAACTAAGCCTTAGTCAACCACTGTATCTCTACGGAAAGGAACTTTTATGTTTTACGCTCAAAACACAAACCCTCTGAAGAAATCAATTAAGATCTATACATAAATGCTTCTAATTTTTTTTGGTGAATTTTAGGGTAACACACTCTTAGTGGACCTTTTCACGCATATATTTAGTTCCTATAATTCGAGCGAATCACACTCTTAGTGGACCTTTTCACGCATATATTTAGTTCCTATAATTTGAGCGAATCATTTTGGTGATGTGAAGGGAAGATCTTGTCGTTAATGACTCAGCAGTTTTATAATACTCATTTTTTTTCGCTATTTTCTGTTCACCTTGAGAATCTACTAAATAACCTTGGCGTTACCTTGGAGTGACGTCGCCTTGGAGTGACGTTTTCTTCGTTTTCCTTATAAGCAGAAAAATACAAACGAGACAGGAAATTGCTGCTGATTTTCCAATTCTGAATAGCGAGTCGTTCCTACTGCTATTTTTTAGTGTCAGAAACTCGTGTTAAGTTCGTTTTAGATACACGGTGAAACGATGCCGTCGGCAAAGTATTTTCGGTAATAAGTTAGCTTATTGATAAGAACATATTCTGCCTGTAGGTTTAATTAGAAGTTTACATTCTTCAGCTTATTTCAAAAAAGTTCCGTAGTTTCTAAGGTTTCGTAGGCGAAAAGACATCTGATCAACTCCCAGCTGGTGTGTTTGGACAAAAATTGCATTGGATATAATGAGGCACACCAAGGTATTGTTAGGGAAGCTATGGTAGCTGAAATATTCTTTACTGCTAGAGTAACAATTCAACTTTTTTGGCTCATTTGAATACTTGCTGTCTTATTGTAGACGAAGGGCAAATATACCTAGTAACTGACAGGAAATATAACAACTTTTGTTTATTTTTTCACGAGTAGACCCGGCATTAATAAATGTATTTTCTCACGTTCTCACAAAAAAACAAAAGATCAGTTGGTTGTTTCTGTTATATCACCCTGGTCTTTTGCATGCTCTTGACCTGAATTGACCTTAGTTTTTTTCCAAATCAATAGCATACACGTAAATCCTATAATTGAGTCAACGTATACGTGCGAATCTTAAAACGCACATGAACCTTTTCCAGTGCTGGATATTCATCTGACGGTCCCTTTCGGCGCATGAATAAAAAGCAGTTACACACAACAACCTCAACTATTAAATTATTATTATACTTTATACACTATAACTATACTATACAGTTATATAAACGACAAGTTTTCCTTAGTGCTCATAACAACAACGTATGAATAACTGGGTTTAGTTTCTAAGGAAATTGTGATGTCGCGTCGATGAGGGGTACAACGAGATAATTTGGTTTTATAATCCAACTGCACAAGGTCGAGTTCAAATAACGCGAATATATGTATATACCACATGTATACAGTTGGTTATTTTGTATTGTAAAAAAACCTGTTTAACCGGTCGGCTACGCACGCTGCGCTTCTCTATCCACTTTGCTTTTCCCGCCTTATGAGAAATGAGCAGAAAGACATGGCGGAATAAAAAACAGTTGGATCATAAATAACCTAGTAGACCATTCATTGGTTTGTAGTATTGCCTAGTACTTTCACTCCTTGTTTGAATTTGACGAGCCAGTGGGGAAAGTCAAAATACGGCACAACTCATAAAAATACTCAGGTATGCCACCGCCAGATAAAGAAAATCCGCAAAAATCCGCAAAAATCACCATGAATCTTATTTCGCAAGATGATCATCTCGCAGCTGGAGTTTGGGCTGCCTGTGGTGTGAGTTCAGACAAGGTGAAGTAACGCGATATTTTCCTCCGTTTGAAGGTCATGCTCTTTTTCTGTTACAGAAATGAAAACATTAGGTACACAAAGTGTCCCATCTCAACCCGCCCATGCTAGGTATACCTATGTTCTTATAGATGATGTCATGGATCAGAGGGCTGTGCACAAAGAATATTATTAACCAGAAATCTTGGGCTCATTTGATAAGTGTGGTGGTTTGTGGTCTTCGCGAGAGCCTCGTTGATTAAGGTCGAGATTTATCTGGACATGGAAGTTTCGCATTTCATTTTTTGTATTATTTTTAAGTCAAACGTGTTTTTACGGCTCCTTTACGCGCAACGGACACGCCTAACAACTCACGTTCTATCACGTACCATATAAACAACGTCCAAAGTCCATTAGAATATACCCAATCATTGCACAACGTGAACATTAGGCAATTTTTCACGTGCTTGAATTGTATTCCATCAACCAAATTCGCATCTACGCGCGCCCGTGTATTATTCACTATTTATGACTCACTTCCTCGGGAAAGTTCACAATATGTCATCAACTTTTGGTTTCCCTGAGAATGTCACGCAATGGTAAAAACATCATTATGGTCGTGAAACAAAAAGTGAGTCATTTGCATCCTTTTGGTGGCAGCGAGAAATTTTTAACGCTCGCCATCCCCAGCTCGAAGCATTCCTTCTAGGTTATCGCGAGCTAAATTTCAGAGGAATAAAATCGAATATTCCTACATTGTGAGACCACTTGGAAAAGAGTACCCTCTGGACACCGTTCGTGTTATAAGTCGCCTTCTGAAGAACTCATCAAAATATCTTCGGTCTTGCAAAATTTTACAAATTTAACAGGTTCTTAAGGACGAATTGAACCCTCCATCGCTGACGAAACGTCGTTTTAAGGTAAGCTCTGAAATAATGAATTAGACCAAGTGGATTTTTGTCTCACCCACTCGCAGTGTTCCATCAATAACATTGCCAGTTTGTATTAACAAAGAAAAACTTATTACATTGTAAAATATAGACAATCCGGTATGAGGCGTGGGGTCTTGGTTTCATATAGGTCTTTCAGCAAAGTAAGCCGGCAACAACACACTAGACCATATGATCGCAGACAAGAGCAAGTTATGAAAATGTTATCGATCTAAAGTGCTATGTCCCTATTTACTCTTTTTTTTTTAGAAGAATATTTAGTGAGAACCGAGAAAACTGAGTGTTACGAGATAATCTGAAGCCTTTTTCCTTTTTATTTTGATTATAAACTACCGTCTACGTGTTACATCCTGCTCGCATTATAGAAATTGAAAGAGGAAGCAGTTGTCACAAACACACGTTTCGAGGGGAAGATGTAAAACGTTCCTTGCTTATTAAATGATACAAAACTTGGCAGGTATTTTCAGTCAGAGCAAAATTTAAGGCGACAAATCAAAATAAGAATTCTTTAACACATCATTTGACTTCTTTTGAAAAAATGTAGGTTATATTAAGAACACAGCGTAACTGAATATTTATCAGCACACCTGTAGAAAATGAAAATAAGCTGAAATCCAGCTCACACATAGATTTTGGAATAAATGATCGTCTTCTTTGCTCTTTTTTTTTGTCCTACATAAATTAACGAGTGAACCACATGCTCCTCGTTCTTGTTCGTCATAACTCGAGTCGGAAATTGAACGAAAATTTGAAATGAGATTGCCTAATTGCATTTGCTCGTTTTACATAAAATCATGAGTGCTACCCGTTGGTGATTTTCATTGAAGGCATTCTGGGTGTCGAATATTTATCTATTAGTTTAGTTTGAAATGACAGAAAGAAATAGATCCTGAACGATCTTGGTAGGAAAATTTTGAAGATTCGTAAAGATCTTGGCAAGAAAATTAAAGATCTTGGAAAGAAAATAAAAGACCCCTGAAGATCTTGACAAGAAAATGAAAGATCCTTGAAGATTTTGAACATTTATTTTTAATCCCACACATTTCTTTATAATTGTTTCTTGGCAAAGGCCTGGAGAGGTCAATTATGATCGATATCTTGGATTTCTGGTAATGGAAAACTACCTTGTTGTCTCAAATAGAGTGAATTAATACTTAGAAACGAAATTACCATCAGAAAAGCGAGTAGAAGGAGGCAGTAGGGGAGGGGGTGTGCAGATTTTTGGGATATGTATATTTCTTTTTATTTTTCCTCCTTAACCTAGTCTGCTGATTACAAATTTTATTTCGCCGATTAAATTCCATTTTGCCAAATTAAACTTCGCTCCATCACGTGTCATTTCCTTGTAAACAATCTGCATTTAATTACGTATTCTAATCGCAATGTCCAACCCCACTGGAAAAAATTACCACTAACTGCTACCGATAGTGAACTTTTAACGCAATTCTCCCGCGTTTTGACTTTTTCTACGAATAAACTCGGCTTTTAACTACCATGAACTTAATCCAATCGCGTGTTTATTCCTTGTAAACAACCTGCATTTTATAAAGTATTTCACACACAGTGGGCAAAGGCCAGATAGGCAACAACCAATCAAGGAGCCCTCTCTCAAATATTATCCTTTTCTCTTGTGAAATGTATCTTCATTGGTCGAGATCGCAATATATCTTTGGTTAGAGTCTATTGGAGATACAACAGAGTTTCAGTTTGATTTTCGTTGTAGAATTACATGGAATTATATTTTTCAGGCATCTAACTGTAGACGAATAATTTTGATTTTCTCTCTGGTAGAGGAACGGCAGTAAGCGTGGTCTCTTTCGCAACTATTATTTGGTCTCATCACGCTACGCGCTCTCTCTCCGTCGGGGAATAGATGGTGTTGTGTGACGAGACCAAACAACTGCTGCGAAGGAGAAAACATTAAGCGTGGCACCGATCCATTTTATTTTTGCTTAGAAGTATTTAGACAATAGAGAAAATAGACCACAAGATACCTGTGTGAGTTAAGCTAAATTACCTTTTTTATCTCTTTCTCTTAAGGTGAAGTAATGCAATATTTTCGATCTTTTATAAAGTTATGCTCTTTTTCTGTTACAAAAATAAAAAAAATTAGGTACACAAAGTGTCCTATCTCATCCCACCCGGTCAAAAAAAAATAACTCTTGCATGCTACACATGCCTATGTTTTTACTTGGAAGCCCGAAAATTCCCAATAAACTAGTTTAGTGCAAGTGACATTAATGCATGAGTATCACCTTGCTTTCGTGAACTGTACTGAGAAATATTGGCACTATGACATTTCTATACTGCCGTAACCTTCGGCCAATATTCCTTAGTAAAGACTCGTGCTCGAATGGTTAGTAAGAAGTTAGTACTGGCTTTCGAAAATGTGATCTACACTGTACATGTATCTAAGGCTATTTTGAATTCCAGAACAATTGATTTCCTTGTTCCTCTACATTTCTTGAAATTTTTTGTACGTGAAGACAGCCAGCAAGGATTTTATGATATTTGAAAAACAACTAGTCTGGATTATCAGGATAGTTAAATTTAGCATCAAAGACAAATCAATTCTGTGCACAAAACAGTGTAAACGTGAAATGATTGCAAAAACAATTAGTTTAATATACATATACTGATAAACCACAAACATCAGCACCTGTACCAAATTGAAATCCATATCAACATACATCAGCATGCATTAGTGTATATATTTCATTGTTTTTCCTGTCATAAGTGTCCAGTTGAACTAACAGCCAGCTGCACACATATGGATGTCGGTTCAACTGGAGGAAATTGAATAAAAAACTTACACATTTTGTAAGTTTTGACCATTAATCCCTATTTAAAAACCAGCTAAGAGAATTTTACTTTGGTTTTGCAAAAGTTGTTTCTTATGAGAAAGGATTCACCATAAACTCTCCCCTCTTGTGGAGACACGGTGGCCTTATGATCAGTGAGGTGGAGTCAGGGTCAAGAGATCTGCATTTGTAACCTGGTCAGGTCATGTGTCTTGTTTTTGTGCAAAATAATTTACTCTCATAGTACTCCTCTCCACCCAGGAGTATAAATGGGTACCAGAAATTAGTCAGGGGAACCTGATGAAATGACAAGAGGGAAGAGGGAGGGGGGAGGCGGGGTAACCATGGGGTGGACTGTCATCATGTCTAGGGAGGAGTAGTAATACCAAGTCGCTTCATGTGAGGAATCCAGGATTATAAGCTCAGGGCCTTGATGGGCCACTGCTTAAATACAGACTTTACCTAACTAGCTACTACAGCCTCTGGTTTAAATAATTTCAATTGCTTCTGTTACGAATTATACGAACTTGCAACATACAGATGATGATTTTTTTGCCCAATTTATCTCAGTCAATTAGGACTGTCTTTTGTAAATCTTGAAATTTTCAAAAATCAAGACAGAGGCGGAGTTTTCTATACTAATGTCTGAGCACTTTGTAGGCTTCCCGCAAACTGGTGGGACGCGTAATTAAGCACACAGTGGTAAAGGGCCCTTCCGCAGTGGCTACAAGACGCTGACAAAACTTTTTTCTCTTCACCGAAAATCCCATCAAAATTTGCCTTTGCTAAATTTCAAGTGTGCTGCACGTATCAGCACCCCCCGGGAACCCCTTTATATAAGAGGGCGAGGATGCGGGCCGGAATTTCGAAAACGACCCCTATAAAATTATAAAAGGTACCTGAGTCTTATCCGTGTGGGAGTGGCAACAAAAGATATCTACCCCCGTAAAGTACCAATTTAAACTAAAAAAAATTGAAAAATTCCAAAAATAAGAACTTCTTTATCGATGTGCTCTAGAGGCTTAAGTCAGATCATTAAAATCGTCCTAGTTCTTATTAATTGCTTATTTCAGGTATTTTATTGAGCGAAAAACATCTTAAAAGGTACCAGCTAGGTCTCTGGCAGTCCACCAAAGTTGGAGACACCATAAAAGGTACCAGTACACTGATTTTGACCCCTGAAAGGTACGACAAGCGTCCTCACCAATTTCTGATCTCCTCCTTCCCCACATCCCCCACCAGCCCTGTCAGCACCTAAAAACAAAAGATGTGATTTTCCAACTACGAGCTGTCAGTCTCACCTCGTAAAATTCACGTAAAGTGGTTATTTACTTATAAAAACTTTAGGCACTGATCTGTCAGATTTTTATGCTGACAAAATCTGTCCTGCCTCGAGGCAGGACGGCTGTACTTTTTTTTTGTTTTTTTTCGTCTTGACATAATTTGGTAGGGATTAAAATAACTGTACGTCTGCATTTGTTAAACAGACTATTCAAGTGCATCCGGAACTCGATCTGTGCACTTCTAGTGCATAACGTATTCTTTTGTAACATAGCCAAAGATCTCTCGATGTCTACTTTTCAAGCCTTTTTCTCTTTTCAAAGAGGCATCAGAATTATTTTCATGTCAAATTTGCAGTAAACAGCTTGCGTGTCATCCTTTGTTTTCAAGGTGTCCGACCAGGTATGACTGAAAATGGCACCTCGCTTTGATGGGAATCCTTTTGTTGTTGCTTCTTACTTCCTGAAATTATCACTTGAAATTCGCTCGGTAATGTAAAAAAAACAACAACAACAACACGAGTAATACTTTTATATCCAAATTCTTTTATCACAGGAAAAGTTGTAGGACCTGAAAGCATCTTAGGGACGGAGCATTAGATTTTTGATGCGGGCGGGGGGGGGGGGTGTTAGGGTGTTGGGCAATAACCCCCGAAAAAATCGAGCACGGGCTCAATGGAAAAGGACCCCCCTTCCCCGCATCAACAATCTAATGGTCCGTCAATAAGGTACCTTTTACATTATTCCAAAATGGGTTTCATTCCGGAATGAAATGAATTTCATGCCGCGTTTACATGCAAGATTATTTAGATTATAAAAACAAGTAGTAAAAACAAGTATTTACGTCCTTTTTCTATGCTTCCCTCGCTCCTAAAGAGGATTCATACAGATATGAGTGTCGTACCGCGTTTACTTTACACAGGTACAAAAGGTCGTCCAGAATAAGTGTTTCGTTCTGGAATGAAAACCTCAATAAACTCATTCACAAATGACTCGTTTCGAATAATTTCACTCTGAACAAAACTCATTACGATATCATGTAAAAGGCCCCAAAGAGTTTTTATTCCCAGAGCATCATGCTTTGCTTTCCTGCCAGAACACTATAAATTTCAATAGCGTTGAAGCAACAACCCGCTTTGAACTATTCATTTGTGTTGGTATCAATTATTGCGTGACTAGCTTCTAATATAACTGGGATAGGGGAAAACACAACGTAAAACCTGAGCTCCCGGCAAAAAGTAATACCCAAGCGTAATATAATGACCGAAACAGTTATTGGTCATATAAAATCATAAATAAACTAGCGAAGAGTGTTGTGTTAGATTTGTTTACAAATTGTAGTGATTTATGCCTCGATATGCCAATAAAAGGTAGCGACAAGTAGGCACACCATGTATATTTCATAGTCGCTAGCAAGTAAATTTTGCCGGACTTTGAGTTCGTCTTACAATAGAACAACACAATTGCACAATAAAATTTTTACGGTAACTTTATAACCATTCTTTTGTCTTTTAAAAGCTAGAAGCTCAGTAGATTTTGTCATATCGGTCATTGTTAAAACTGTCTTTGTTTTGATGCTACTTTTCGACATAGAAAAAGTATGTCGGACAAAAATATTTACCAAAAAATAAATATTTCTTTGCCAGCCTCAATAATGTCAGGGGATTAAGTTTAGTTGATAAAACAAAGGATTATGCCGACAGAAATACCGGAGGTCAAGTAAATTCGTTATATGAGTTCACACAACTCGGGTAATATTCAGACTGAAAATTTGCATATTTGAGCGGTCCAACGAAAAAAATCATTTCTCAAAAACTAAAATGTATTTTCACAAAAAAACTACACCACAATTATTAGGACATATTGGGCTACAAAATATGAAAGTAGGAGAGAAAACGAATTTGGGTGACTTGCCGCCGTTTGTCTGATGCATGTTGACATTAGCTCTTCATTGGCTTTTCATTTTGTGTCTATGTATCCCTCCCATTCTCAGAAGGGAAAAAATATTTATTTTGCAACTGGGTAATATGTTGAGCTGATGTTTATAACCATTTGCAATCACCTTTTTTCAGGCCAGGCTGACTTAAAAGAACAACTTTGTAAGAAGCATCAGTCTTCTTCCAGTTGCTATGGCTACAGGAAGAAGTTCAATTAAAGTTCCATGTGAAAATGAAGACTTACCTGACAAAGAAAATGCACCAAATTTTGACGAGGACACTTTACGAGGTGAGCTAGGTTCAACTTCGGCTTCAGTAATTGTTAGAACAATTTCTATTCGATCAGGATCAGTTTCAAGAATGCAAGCAGATGTGGAAAAGGATACATACACTGCATGAACACTGACTCTCATGACTCTCTTCTATGATTACAATATGCTGTTCATTGAGAAGATCTATGACACAGAAACTTTTGCTATTTTCTTTTCTAACAGTTCAAAGTAATAACACAAAGTTATAATAAGTTAAGACTTTATTTGATCATCATATAACATCCATTGTGTAAGTTTGCATCATAGGTACCATCATCATCATCACCATCATATTTCTATTTTAATGAAACATAATCACTTTGAAACCTTCAACATTCCCTCCCTTCTCCTCGAGCAACCCACAGGTATTTGATCTTCATCCAAGCCAAAGAGGGGGGAAGGGAGGGGTTTAACCCTGCCTGACTGGTGTCAGCGAATTTGAATAAAAACTGTCACATCTAATTTCCAGTAGAATACAAGTGTTAATTATCATTGAATATGGAGGTGTTTAAGGTAGATAGTGTACTTTCACTAACAAATGGCTCAGAAGAAATAAGGCTTCAAGGTCTAGGTTTTAAAGCTTGGTCAATTAGTTTTTAAAGCTTGATCAACTAGTTGAAAGTCAAATTGCTAATTATTTCGCCTTTTACATAAACTTGTGTGGGGCATTTGAACATTTTATTAATTTTTCCCAGGGAAAGGGAATTTTAGGGAAACCTATCTCCAAAAATTTAAATGCTCAGGGGTTTGCCTCAAGTTGAGTGATGCTTAACTCTCATCATTATTCTTACCCATGTTGTCACCTACATCATTGGCATCATCATAACTATTGAAAATCTGCAGATTTGAAATCTCCAGATCTTAACAGCTCTGATTATACACTAATAATTATTAAATAATACCACAGACTTTGACACCTATTTTAGAATTTTTTTTCGAATTATTTTATTTTTTCTTTGCAGCCACAGCTGATGTTTATAGAAATGAGGGTAATGAGGCCTTCAAGAAAGGAGATTTCATCAATGCTATTCATTTTTACACCAAAGGAATTAAAATGAACTGCAACGAGAAAGAACTGAAGGCCAAACTGCACAACAACAGGGCTATTGCACATTCTAAACTTGGTAAGATGATGAGAGCTTTAATAGGCATTTTTTTTTCTATTTTGAAGCTATTGAGTTGTCAGTAGTAGTTTTCTGAAAAAGGTGATCATTTTGAATGCATGCCCGGAAAAATTTACATCTTATCTTGGCCTCTCAAATATACAAAGAAGTAACCTCTTACCCCAGATATCAACGAGCATCACAAGTTTTTCTCAAAATTATAGTAATGGTAGTTGGTTTGCAACATGTATGGCTAATCAGAGATATTTATTTCAATAACAGGAAATCACCAGGATTCACTAAAGGATGCAGAAGCAGCCATTGAGATAAATCCAACTTTCCTCAAGGCAATTGCGAGAGGTTAGATATGTTAGCTATACTATAATAATAATAATAATAATAATAAAAAAAAGAACTCAACACTCTAAGGTTAAAATGAGGTTAAATAGAGTTCAATCTTGTCTCAATGGACTTTAATTAAGAGGTCGAGACCACCCTGATGTACATTTGAATCCAGCTCTTGACTGCTACGCCATTACTTCCATTAATCATGATGAGAATATTATTTTGAACCGGGTGAGGAACTCAATGCGGAATGCAAAGCAAAATTTCAGCATGAATATTTTAGTTCCTTAAGTCCAATGAGTCACAGGTGTCAGATATGTTAAGAGCGTGTCCACGAGAGCACCGGGCGCTCGTGCTACATGCCATCTCACCGATTTCAATGAAACTTTGCCTGTTTAAAGGGTCTACTCCAAAACTCAAAACGACAAACTGGTTTCTGTTTTGGTTTTTTTTCCGGGGGGAGATAGACCACCGCCCCGGTTTTTCTTGGTTTTCACCAAGGAAATCGCTTCAAATAGGTAAAATGTATGAAGCTCTCACTGCGATGGTATTTAACTGATTACTTTGAGAATTTGCACGCATATTTTTACATCCTTAGTTAATGTCTGCTGCGAGTATCAGTCAGTTTGATCAACGGCTTGTCAATCAACAGAGGCAAATATACGATGGTGTTTTTAGACTTTTTGATTCATCTAAATATTTGACAACTTTGAGGTCAAATATCACCCGTTGCCAGAAAGCTACAACACTAATCTTAATTACCCTTTATAACCCATCATTTCATCTCTGAAAATCATCAAAAAAATATTTGGGCACTACCGTATTTTTGTCTTGGATGCCTTTTAAAATCTGCGACTGTGACAAGTTTCTCTCAACTACACCTGTCACGCAATTCTTGCTCTAGGCAGTCACTTGACAAAATAAACCTACATTTTTTAGCTCTTTATACAAGATGATTGATCAAGAAAGGTAAAAATTGTGAAAAACTTTCGAGAAAAACTTTCGAGATACATGTAGAAGAAAAATCAATGGGAAAATCGTTTCTTTCTTGGGTCGTTTAATACTTTGAAGATTTGCTAAAATGAGCAGATATGGCTTTTGTACTGCACAAAACATTCGTTATTTTATAATTTGATTGTTTACCATCATCACTGCTCATTTTAGGAGATTTTAAAGTCACATGCTGCGTGTTGGCTGATATTACTACATGTTCCAGTGTGCTACAACTTCGGCTTTCACAGACGAGAAATTCTGCGCTCTCGCTCGAGAGCAAATATAAATTGTTCTATCGGACTAAAAACTGTGCTTCTATCCCGAAAATAAAATTAAAATAGTGTTGACGTTGTCACTTACCGTCATCGAACATTTCCATACAGAACTGCGCTATGCTAACATCTGTTGTGTGACCCGAAGACTCTCTGTAGGAATTATTCAAGCGCGTTGTTCATGCTATCTGCAAGATAACAATTTCAGAATAATCTACCTGCTTCGATCGTAACATATCTGCATATTTTTTCAAGCATTCTATTATTACATATAAATCTACATCTCTCTAGATCGAGTGTTGCCGGCGTTTAATTGCGTGACTTGTAAAATTTTTGAATAAGAATGAGCCAGCAGTAATTTGACAAGTAGCCTTCCTGCAAATTTCCCTTAATGAAATCCCAAGACATAGCCAGTTGTTTTCGTGAGCAAAGACAATAAATATGACAGAAAAGTGAGATGCGAATGTGTGTTGTTTTTTTTTTTAGCTTAATAGCAGCTGTTCCCTCTCCTGCAGTCTTCGTCTAACTTTTGCAAGGTCCCTCCTTATCTTCTGCCTTGTTCGGTCAGTTTCGAATTCTGAAGCTGGCATCGGCCTCTCAGTCCTCATTCATATTTACAGAGGAGTACCTCATCAATAAACCAATTTTTGTTACAGCAGATAACCGGCTGAAGTATCGAGCGATTTGCTGCTGTATCAACCGGTCAGTCTTAGACAACATTTCTGGCTGGTGTCGTCTCTTAAACTCTCTCGATATTTGGGAAATGACATTAGAGGCGGTTGTCTTACTAGTTTCCTCCCTTGCCCAGCACACGTCTAGGAGATAATTCCCTGCTTTCTGAGAAAAGGTGGCTGTTTTTTGTGTTTTCCACAGAGCCCATCCAAAGTCCTCTTGGCTAGTTAGGGATTGTTCGTCAGAATTTTTACCTGAAGTCCGACCTCGAACGTAGCCGTCCCCTATAGAATGGCAAGCCGGTCTTAGTCCATTTCATCTTGATCTTATCCTAGGCGGAATTTTTTTGTCGGCTTCACTGTGTTTGTCTTTGTCAGGGTACATTTGGATGGCAGCCAATGACTGAAACGTCTTGATACATCCTTCTTTTAGCAAGAATATCTCGCTTTCTTGTTCCATCTATGACGGATTGGGTATAGTTCTCGCGATGACCTACGTTCAGAAATCTGTGTTTGCTAATAACCACCCGCTTCTACGACCAGTTTGCTGAAGGTTTCTAATGTGACGAGCCTAGTGAGACCCTGAGGTGCTTCAAACTGTGCCAGTTGGTCTGCGCTATAAACTTGTCGCAGTTCTTAAGTCAGAGGGAGGATCGCCCACCTCTATCTACGTAAGCGCCTCTACAGTACCTGCGTATCCCTAGCAATCATATGATATAAAGTTCATCTCAGTCACAAATCACCAGTTAGGAAAACTGATGTTCAGATAAGAGCTCTTCTTGCCCTTCTTCCTTATTCATTGTCGACTCTAAGATAGCAGTTACAGTACGCGTTCTATTTAGGTTTAAAGTCACCTTGCCGCCACCAGAAAGACTCGCCACCAGCTTTGATTTCTTCTGCCATCTGCAGATTCATCTCTCTCTCTCTCACTTTATGTCTCCGATTTTTATGAGGAGGAAACCGGCATTTACGAACCCGAAGGTCTGAATCACACACCAAGTTGTGCACGATATTTGAGGTACATCGTGAAATCGCGGCCTTCGTAATCTCCAAATAAGCCAATACGCGCTAGAATGAGGTCCATCTCGGACGAAACGCATGTTTGGGATACATCGACGTCTCTCAAATGTTTTTTTTTTTTTTTTTTTTTAAGCTGTATACCCACGAATTTAGAGGTATGAGCTTTTGCCGTCCCTGGCAAGCGCGAGAAAAGTAACATTTGGTTCTACAGTTAGTTGCAAATGAACAAGACAACTGCACCATCTTGACTTTATCAATTCGAGTGTTAGATTGAATTGAGGGCTTTTTAGACAATCGATTTCTTATATGGCATCACTATGAAGACGTAATACAACTGATACACCTACACTACATTGGATTAACAATGTATGTTGCGCTGTTGCGAGAAGGAGGAAAATATACGAAAGTGTACGCTCTTTTTAAAAAGAGTTTCAGAGACATTTCAGAGATGTCTATCTTTGATCGGCTTTCACAAAAAAATGACCCCCACTTAAATTTACTAGGAAAAATGAACTTACCAACTCCTTGAAAAAATTGGAATTCATTTGACCGATACGCCGGTTGTTTCAATTTTTCTTTTTCCTCGGGCTGCTATGAAACAGTTCATAAGTGACTAATGATTAAAGTGTTTTGAAATGCCGTTCGGGATTTGTCTTTTTTTTCTGCGTGCAAATCAGGGGTAGACAAAGTTTTTAAAACATTTGACTAGACTTTCATGGAGTTCACCTCAATAATTTTTGTCGGCCAGAGTCACGACGCGCCAAGCTAAGCGACATCGCCCTCCAGTAAAAAAATTTTCCAAAGAATAAACGTGGCGAGCGTGAGGAAATGCAAATTTTTTTCATCATTGTGATCAAAGCCCAATGATGTACCTAAATTGGTACTTACGGTATCAAACCATTGATTATGACAGAAAAAACTTGTATTTATCTCCCACGCGTTTCGTCTGACAATAGTAGACTTCATCAAGGATTTTTTCAAGCAGGGTAAATAAGCTTGCTGATATACAATTAGTAAATAAGTTATCTCTTTACTATTGAAGTCAGTGGATAGAATACGCCAGGTGCGCCTACGGTGTTATACATGCGTGACATTTTCCGGACGTTACATGTACGAGTACGTGATCCGTTTAAGGGTCAAAGATTTAGTGTAAATATTTCACTCCTCAACATCACCCAATGTCTCTAGTTTACAGAGGTCTTAGAACGTGTCATTATATGGAGTTGCCTTCTGCGGGTAGAAGACTACATACGAATTTCTCAGGCGTAATTGCCTTTGATTTCTCAATTGATGTTGTCGCTAACAGTTTTTGGGAGTCACGAGACAAAAAAACTTATTAGGACCTAGTTTCATGTTCTAATGGAAATAAATAGCAAATAAAAACACATTTTCTTGAGAAATAGTCACAAATGACGGGGGTTCTCCGAAACAAATAATGATAAAAAAGGATTTCAGTTCTGGTCAATATTGACTTTTCATGGCCTATTTCCAAATCTGAGGGAACGTGCTGAGGGAATAAAAAAACATAAATGTGTGATAATGCAAGCAAGAGAATGAAAATACAAATAAAGAAAAAGAAGAAAACATAGGAACCCGTGTGCAGATATCTTTTGAACCAGACCTACACACATAAGCCCGACACCAGCCAGAGAAACTCGAAAGAGTCCCGTATATGAACTAGCTCGCACGTGCACGCAGGAAAGGCCATGACAATCAGCGAAAATAATAGCAAATGCAGATGATATTTGGAAGATTAGGAACTTTTTAGAAACGTCTTCTTGAAAAAAAAAAAAAAAACAATTTTTACTTCTCATAAAAGGTCACGCAGTGACCCTACAAATACTATTCCTATACGTGGAATTTCTTGATGGTGGAAAGTGGAAAAAACATTTTCCACTCTTATTTTCTGGAAACACGGCGTAGTTAATGAATTTATGGGGCTATTGATATTTAACAAATAGAGAAGCCTTGACTGTGCTCTGTTCTGTTATAAAGCACGCAGAAAGCGGCTTACACACGTAAATTACGGCGCCTGGTATGTTTACAAACCTTTGTTTGATTCTTCTGTTGCTACTTGCCGACTCGCTTCAGTTTCGAAATTCCAATTATCGGAAAAAAGCTGAAAAGAAGTCCCGGAAAAGGTCGAACATAGTACAATTGGCAGATGGCGTGACAGCTTTAGCTCAGCTCTATGCTCTATACTCTCATAGAGCACGCTCTTTCAACCAATGACAGCGCGCGTTATATGCGAACTTTCTTATAATTCCTAACAAATAAGGGGGGCAGAGTTTCCCGTCATTCGCGGTATGGAAAAGCCGAAGTTGTTACACTCGGAACTTGTACGTCAACAAGCAGGCGACATGTGACCTTAAAATCTCCTCTCCTGTTAAAGTTTCCTAATTGTAAACTGTGCGATAATGATAATAGACGATCAAAGTATAGGCTAATGAATGTTTTGTTCTGTACAAGAGCCCTATGTCCTGATTTTAGCAAATCTTCAAAGTAATAAACGACTGAAGAAAGAAACGCTACGATTTTCCCACTAATCTTCCGTCAACATGCATCTCTCTAAATGTGAAAATTGCCATTCCTACAAATTATCTCGAAAGTTTTTCACATTTTTCACCTTTCTTGAGCAATCATCTTGTATAAAGAGCTAAAAAATGTAGGTTTATTTTGTCAAGTGACCGCCTAGAGCAAGAATTGCGTGACAGGTGTAGTTGAGAGAAACTTGTCACAGTCGCAGATTTTAAAAAGTATCCAAGGCAAAAATACGGTAGTGCCCAAATATTTTTTTGATGATTTTCAGAGATGAAATGATGGGTTATAAAGGGTAATTAAGATTAGTGTTGTAGCTTTCTGGCAACGGGTGATATTTGACCTCAAAGTTGACAAATATTTAGATGAATCAAAAAGTCTAAAAACACCATCGTATATTTGCCTCTGTTGATTGACAAGCCGTCGATCAAACTGACTGATACTCGCGGCGGCCATTAACTAAGGATGTTAAAATATGTGTGCAGATCTTCAAAGTAATCGGTTGAATACCATTGCAGTGAGAGCTTCATACATTTTACCTATTTGAAACGATTTCCTTGGTGAAAACCAAGAAAAAGCGGGGGGTGGTCTATCTCCCCCTGGAACCAAAACAGAAATCAGACTGTTTTTTGGAGTTTTGGGGTAGACCCTTTAAACTGACAAAGTTTCATTGAAATCGGTGAGATGGCATGTAGCACGACTGAACGGTGCTCTCGTGGACATGCTCTGAAGTCACTGTCTAGCTGTTTTAAAAAGAAGGATCAGGACTTACCTAACTTTTAGTGTTTTTGTGGGAGTTGTTGATCCTAATTTAAGTGTTCTTAGAAGTTTCAGTTGTCTGTAAGGCTAAATAAATCTAACTGAAACCTAATAGGGCCTGTTTATTCTTTTCCGTTTAGTTTTTTTTGCATTGTTTTGTTTTGTCTTTTTTTTTCTTCTGGTCTGTAAGGATTTCAATGGTTTCAGGTTCTTTTTTCAGAATTGAGCTACAGTAATAGTATGCTTCTTTGTGTTGTTGCCTACAGGAGCCTCTGCTTGTGTTGAATTGAAGAGATTTGAAGAAGCAATCACTTGGTGTGATAAGGGACTAGCTGTATCCTTTGAAGGAATCTTTCATTTTTAACCGTTGGTATAATGGAAAAAAGTTTCCATAATTTGATGTTTCAAGGGTGAAAATACAAAGAAGGGTATTAATTATGATGGGAACTTGTCAGCTCATATACTTTAAGTGTGCGTGATTAAAAACATAGGAGAAGCTATTACCTCATGACTTATTAATTAAATTACTCCTTTTAGCCAATTTGACTTAATTCTACTATCCATGCCAATAACTGGTACATTAGTTTACATAACCCTTTAATTTCCCAGACCAAATTTGTAATTATCCTTACTGTCAACCATACAATTCTTGTAATGTTAGTACAGAGAATTCAGTATTGCATCAACTAACTATTTTTAAATTGATATATCTTTTTTACTCTCAACACTTATCTGATTGATATTGTATTGCTATTGTAAGGAGAAATTCTCTTTTGGTCACTCACAGGAGTTAAAGGGTTAGAAGACTAAATTTTATCCAGTTTATGCATCTTACTTGGGTAGATGATCTCTCTAAAATAAGCCAAAACAAAAAGCTCGGTAATGTTTACATATCTCATGCAGATTTTCTTGCCTTCGACCTTTTGCCACTACTTAGAGACTCGGAAACTTTCGTTGTGCTTTCCTATGGACAAATAAAAATTTTAAAGACACGTATTTGTGTTATAGACTCATTTCTTCCACTGCTGTAAAACATTTGTCTGATGTTAAGGCTATATTAATTTAAAAATTGAGCAAGTGCTGCTCAGTTTTTGGAAACTAGGGATTAAATCTAGATATTGCGCTTTAAATTTTGAGGCTGCACACAGAAAAAAAACATTTTTTGAAGTGTAGATTTACTTCATAACTGACTTTAAGACTGAATTTTGATAAATCCTCTACCTTTCATGCAAAGCCCTCCTAACGGGCCATTTTATAGTTAAAATGGACTATTACATATCAATATGATCAGAAACATAACCTTTTTTGTTTTTTCCACATTTGCAACCTTAACATAAAAAAGATTGACAAAAACAATAGGATCTTCTTGTCATTAAGACTTCAGTCTGTCAGTGAAGTGAGAGATAAATCCATGGAGAAAAAAGTACCTATTAGTCATGACCACGGTAGTGCAAGTTCAGGTGATGTCAAGAAAGTCATAGTTCTCTATAATCAGGGAGAAAAAGCCATAGAGTACCACAACCTACATCTTAAAAAAGCTAAAGAAGTAGGAGACAAGCATGGAGAGAGTAAGGCTTATGGCAATCTTGGCAATGCTTATCACCGTCTGGGTGATTTCAAAAAAGCCATAGAGTACCACAACCTACATCTTAAAATAGCTAAAGAAGTAGGAGACAAGCATGGGGAGGGTGTTGCTTATGGCAATCTTGGCAATGCTTATCACCGTCTGGGTGATTTCAAAAAAGCCATAGAATACCACAACCTACATCTTAAAATAGCTAAAGAAGTAGGAGACAAGCATGGGGAGGGTGGTGCTTATGGCAATCTTGGCAATGCTTATTTTAGTCTGGGCGATTTCAAAAAAGCCATAGAGTACTACAACCTACATCTTAAAATAGCTAAAGAAGTAGGAGACAAGCATGGGGAGGGTGTTGCTTATGGCAATCTTGGCAATGCTTATGGCCGTCTGGGTGATTTCAAAAAAGCCATAGAGTACCACAACCTAGATCTTAAAATAGCTAAAGAAGTAGGAGACAACCATGAAGAGGGTGTTGCTTATGGCAATCTTGGCAATGCTTATCTTAGTCTAGGTGATTTCAAAAAAGCCATAGAGTACCACAACCTACATCTTAAAATAGCTAAAGAAGTAGGAGACAAGCATGGGGAGGGTGTTGCTTATGGCAATCTTGGCAATGCTTATCACCGTCTGGGTGATTTCAAAAAAGCCATAGAGTACCAAAACCTAGATCTTAAAATAGCTAAAGAAGTAGGAGACAACCATGGGGAGGGTGTTGCTTATGGCAATCTTGGCATTGCTTATCTTAGTCTAGGTGATTTCAAAAAAGCCATAGAGTACCACAACCTACATCTTAAAATAGCTAAAGAAGTAGGAGACAAGCATGGGGAGGGTGTTGCTTATGGCAATCTTGGCAATGCTTATCACCGTCTGGGTGATTTCAAAAAAGCCATAGAGTACCACAACCTAGATCTTAAAATAGCTAAAGAAGTAGGAGACAACCATGGGGAGGGTGTTGCTTATGGCAATCTTGGCAATGCTTATCTTAGTCTAGGTGATTTCAAAAAAGCCATAGAGTACCACAACCTACATCTTAAAATAGCTAAAGAAGTAGGAGTCAAGCATGGGGAGGGTGTTGCTTATGGCAATCTTGGCAATGCTTATCACCGTCTGGGTGATTTCAAAAAAGCCATAGAGTACCACAACCTAGATCTTAAAATAGCTAAAGAAGTAGGAGACAAGCATGGGGAGGGTAACGCTTATGGCAATCTTGGCAATGCTTATCACAGTCTGGGTGATTTCAAAAAAGCCATAGAGTACCAAAACCTAGATCTTAAAATAGCTAAAGAAGTAGGAGACAACCATGGGGAGGGTGTTGCTTATGGCAATCTTGGCATTGCTTATCTTAGTCTAGGTGATTTCAAAAAAGCCATAGAGTACCACAACCTACATCTTAAAATAGCTAAAGAAGTAGGAGTCAAGCATGGGGAGGGTGTTGCTTATGGCAATCTTGGCAATGCTTATCACCGTCTGGGTGATTTCAAAAAAGCCATAGAGTACCACAACCTAGATCTTAAAATAGCTAAAGAAGTAGGAGACAAGCATGGGGAGGGTAACGCTTATGGCAATCTTGGCAATGCTTATCACAGTCTGGGTGATTTCAAAAAAGCCATAGAGTACCAAAACCTAGATCTTAAAATAGCTAAAGAAGTAGGAGACAACCATGGGGAGGGTGTTGCTTATGGCAATCTTGGCATTGCTTATCTTAGTCTAGGTGATTTCAAAAAAGCCATAGAGTACCACAACCTACATCTTAAAATAGCTAAAGAAGTAGGAGACAAGCATGGGGAGGGTAACGCTTATGGCAATCTTGGCAATGCTTATGGCCGTCTGGGTGATTTCAAAAAAGCCATAGAGTACCACAACCTACATCTTAAAATAGCTAAAGAAGTAGGAGACAAGCATGGGGAGGGTGGTTCTTATGGCAATCTTGGCAATGCTTATCACAGTCTCGGTGATTTAAAAAAAGCCATAGAGTACCACAACCTGAATCTTAAAATAGCTAAAGAAGTAGGAGACAACCATGGGGAGGGTGTTGCTTATGGCAATCTTGGCAATGCTTATCACCGTCTCGGTGATTTCAAAAAAGCCATAGAGTACCACAACCTACATCTTAAAATAGCTAAAGAAGTAGGAGACAAGCATGGGGAGGGTGGTTCTTATGGCAATCTTGGCAATGCTTATGGCCGTCTGGGTGATTTAAAAAAAGCCATAGAGTACCACAACCTACATCTTATAGTAGCTAAAGAAGTAGGAGACAAATCCATGGAGTCAAAGGCCTACCATTCATTAGGATGGGTTTGTGAGTTGCAAGGTGGACTGCCTAAAGCCGTTGAACATTACCAAGCTAGCATAAACTTATTCAATTCCTTGAGAGTACTTCTAATATCTAAAGATGAGTGGAAAGTTAATTTTCGAAATCAGCATCAAGTGGCGTATACGGGTTTGTGGAGAGTTCTCGTAGAACAAGGTAATGTAGATGAAGCCTTATTTATTGCTGAGAAAGGACGAGCTCAAGCTCTGACCGACCTCATGGAATCCAGTTTTTGTGGTGGAACAAGTCACCACAAGGGAGAAGATGAAGATTGCGCAGTTTTAAAAAACGTTCCATCAAACACTGTCTTTCAGGCAGTGGACGAAGCTAACGTCCATCTTTGGGTTGTGTCCGAAGGAAAACAAGTTCAGTTAAGACAAAGTAAACTCAAAGGTTTTGTTTCAGAGAATAGGGGATCTAGCCTGTCCTTTGAGTCGTTCATGCTCGGTGTCTATACACAACTTGGTGTTCGTTTTAATGTGAGATGCGAGAATCGATCTTTAGATGCTTTGAGGGAGAGCCGTTCGAAAGTGGATGAGAAAACCAAAGAAGCCAAGCCTCAGCCTCACATCCAACAAGACGGATGCTTGAGCACTTTGTATGATATCGTTATGAAGCCGGTGGCGGACATGATTGAAGGGGATGAGCTACTCATTATTCCTGATGGACCCCTGTGGATCGCTCCTTACGCTGCATTGAAGGATGGTAATTCTAAATACCTGTGTGAATCGTTCACAATCCGAGTCGCTCCATCGTTAGCAAGTCTTAGACTCATTGCCGATTGCCCAGATGATTATCACAAAAGCAGTGGTGCGTTACTTGTAGGAGATCCGTTGGTATCCGAGGTTACTAACAGCGAGGGAAAGAAAGTCTTGGAGCAGCTTGAGTATGCTAAAAAAGAAGTAGAAATGATCGGAAAAATTCTGAATATCACGCCAATCACTGGCAGTCAGGCCACGAAACGTGAGGTGTTGAAAAGACTCAGTTCCGTTTCCCTAGTTCACTTTGCGGCACACGGATGTATGGAAACTGGCGAAATTGCTCTTACACCTGACCCAGACCGAGTATCTACTGCGCCAACCGAGGAAGATTACATTTTAACAATTGGAGATGTGTTGAATGCTCAACTTCGGGCCAAACTTGTTGTGCTTAGTTGCTGCCACAGCGGCCGGGGCGAGATCAAGGCTGAAGGTGTGGTTGGCATTGCGCGCGCTTTTATGGGGGCTGGTGCTCGGTCTATTGTGGCGTCCCTGTGGGCGATTGATGACGAGGCTACTCTTGAGTTCATGAAATACTTTTATCAACATCTTGCAGGAGGTAAACCAGCAAGCGAGTCACTGAAGCTGGCCATGAAAAGCCTCAGAGAATCAGACAAGTTCTGCGACATCAAACACTGGGCGCCCTTTTTGCTGATTGGAGATGACGTCACTCTTGACTTCAAGGGAAAGGAAAGAGAAAATTTGAATATGAAATCACATAAATGAAAACTTTTTTATTTCATCTCAAAATGAGTGACGAAGGAACTTGGAAGGTTTAAATGCTTCTCCATTTTGGCGCTTTTTGGCTATTTTTCATTACTTTTCACTTTTTTGTTAGATGGAACTTGAGATGTGTGACTTTACTTTGGTGAAGAAATAAAACAGACTATTTCAGTATATTTTGTTCAGTGGAATTGCTATATTTTTACCTTTACAAATTTAGATGCTTGCGAAGAGAACAAGATGCAACAAGGCTTCTGTTGTTAATGCCTGAAGTTGTTGAAGGCGACTACGAGGTTTTCGTTTCGCCAAAATGACACTCAGATCTGTTCCTTTATTGCAATCAGTTATGTGTAAAATAATTTAAAGGTTTCTTTTCTTGTACACAACCAGGAGCTTGTCCACTGGGTTTTAATTACGTTGATACTCTAAGCTTTTGATAAGCAAAGAAACAATTTGTCATTTGCAAAAGGTGGTGAAATTTTAATTTCAAAAATGTGATTTGCAAACTTCGCAGCCATATGTGAATTGATCTTAATGGTTTTTCTACGTCATAAATTACTTTGTTGCAATTTGCAATTATCTTTACAAAAAAATTGATTATCATTTTCAACCTTTTTTGAATCCATTTTAATGCAATCTAATTCCATCGGTGCCAAGATTGCCATTCTAAGCTTAATTTGAAGAAGTAATCATCAGAGATGATGTTGTTGAATTTACTGACCATATGTTAGAGACATAAGACCTACTCTCAGGGGTGTGGTCAGCCTCTAGTTCCGTGGGCCCAGCCTACAATTGTTTTCCGCCCGCTTGACTTTTTAATATGACTCTTACAAATGTTGAAACAAAAATTGAAATTTCTAAGGGAAAAGGCCTACAACAAGTCAAAGAGCTGGCTACAACGGCCTGCTTTCAATCAAACGAGTTTGATCAATTTTAGTCCGTTTTATCAAACACTCATCAGTTTGTTTTAGAGAACGACGACAGAGATAAATTGTCCATGTAATCTAAACAAGGAAATAGCGAAGCAGAGTTTACTTTAACTAAAGTTTCCATTGCTGTGACTTTTAATGTAGGTGACATGGAATTTTTTGTTTTCATTAGGAAAATATTTACGCCAATAAATTAGGGAAACACTTGAAGTAAGGCATGTAGTCCTCAGTGGGAATTATTTTGGTGAAAATGTTCATGAATAAATGTAAATCTAGGCCGTAGTTAAAAAGGTTCAGGGCTTCGGGATAAAACTTGCATTTTTTTGAAAATTTGCTGTTCAAATTTTTTTCATGGCTTTAAATTTACCCTAGTATAATTTGGAGATGTCTGATGATATCTTTCTTAGATTTAAGAATTTATACTTAGGTATTCAGAGCACGCTGTGTAATTAGAACCCGTTATGTGGTCAAAAGTTTAAGGTATACTGTTTCACAGCTGTTCTAAAAGAAATTTTTGTAAAATCAATGTTAATTTTTGACAGATTTTCATAACTACCATTGGTATATGCTGGTATAAAATGTAATAGTTAACCTTGCACATGGTTGAATATGATGTAACGTAGGATTTTAAAAACAAGCTGGGACAATTTCGACTAAACATTCTTTTTATAATGTCAGTGTATTTGGTGTGAATTGTTTTGATGCTGTTTGTATTTAAAGTTGAAGCTATTTGTTCATTTACCTTAGTTTTAATTCATTAACCCATTAACTCCCAAGTTGTGAAGAAAAATTCTACCAACTGATAAGAATGTGTTTCTTTGTTGCTTCATTCTGAGAATTCGATGAAACATAACGTTCCTAGTGAAAAATAATCCGCTAGTTTAGATTTTCTCTAATTCTTATTAACACCATGTTTGTCGGTACATTAATTTTGCGAGGAGAATTTAAGTTATGATCAATCTTGGGAATAAATGGGTTCATTTTAGTGTCTCCGTTTAGCGCGTACTTTACTTAATGCCTTGAACAATTTAATGCAGTTTGTATTGTACTTTTTTTTACTTTTTTGTGTAAGAGAAATAGAGAGTGTATAAACTACAAAAACTGCGTTTATTTTCATTGTCTGTCTCCATATTCTAAGGATTCGCGTGAGATGCAGGGAGAACAGATCCTACGGGGACTTCAATGCTTGTTTTGACCCGCGCGCGCCAAGTTGATAATCTTTGCAGCTGACAGTGTACTGATATTCCATGTTTCAAACCCCCACCCACTTAACAAACGCTCGTCGACTCTTCGATTGTGTCTCTTTCACTGTCTACAGTTCTCCATATTGTCACACGATTTTGAATGCCGACGGACGTGTTCATACTGTTACCTGTGTGCGCCCTTTTTACCTTTTTACACCTTTTCACATTTGTGCGTCTCTTTTTTCTCCTTTCTTTTGTTCTTTCCCTTTTTTTCATCGCACTTTTCCTTTATTCACATCTTTACGCACACTTCTTTCATCGCCATCAACTTTATTCTTCTACGCGCTTCATTAGACGCGACTATCTCCTTGTCTGTTTCAGTTTTCATTCGTCTCAATCCTCGCGCAACGTCAGGTCTCTTACAACTCATATACCTCCTTACTTCCCCAGAGTAGTTGTTATTATGCTTATTTTGTTCACTTTAGGATGCTGTCCTCTTAGCATCATGTCTAGTAAAATCTTAGTTTTCCTTTCGACTCATTCCAAGTCCACAGGGTCTCAATTTTAAGTCTCACTTGCCAGTGTTTGCTCTCCTTGGTCCTCTCATCACAGTAGCAGCTATAAAACGAAAGAGCTCCCTCTAAGTCTCTGCGACATAATCGATGCATTTTGTTGGAAACGAGTCCTTCAATGTCCAAATTAAGGCTTCTTCTATCATCTGATTGGGAATGGATCAAACTCTCGCCCAGGGTCCACCTACATCGTGAGTCCAAGATGGCAGTAGGCCAATCCACAGACTTCTCCGAGTCGGTAGCCGTCATCTTGGATGCAGACGCAGAGAGGACCTTGAAAAAGTGTTTTTACAAAACAATAATCAAGAAAGGTAAGTTATTGTAATGCTTCCTAAGAGGTAGTCGATAACAGCCCGAGAGATTCATTAGGAGCAAACACGTTCCGTCCATTATTGGACTCCATGTCTCCTTACGTTGTAGAACAAACTCCTCGAATACGCACGCCTATATGCCCCTCTCCTCCTCCCCTAAATAGCACTATACATCCCTTTATTGCATCTTTTAAAATTATACAGCACAATACAACATTATACCCCTGAGTAGCACTGTATATCCGTAAAATGAAGTAACTGTGCAGCGCATCACAACAATATGAACCCCTAAATAGTACTATGCTTCCCTTTACTGAATTTTTTTCAGCATACAGCGCTCTATAAACTATTGCTCCAATTTGGCACGAAAATAATTGTGGATATTTGTCCGCCGACATTATCTATTCCAAGATGCCAAAACTGTGAGCTTCGAGGGACAATGTCCAAGGACAAATATCCGAACATATTTTCGTGCAAAATAGAGGCTATTGTGATTTTTATCCTTCAATTATTTTGCAACGCTCGTGAAAGAATCTTTATGAACAGCTCACTGAATTGAATTAAACTTGAAACGAAGACTTATCGAGGTAGACGTAAGGTTTGCGAATTGGGCAATATCGTTTGCGTGATATTCTTGGATATCATCCAGTATTAGTTGGGGGATATTTAGTCACTTGCTGCGTTTACACCAATTGCGCGCGAGCAAAAATATTTGATGGATCATAAAAAGCAACAAGTACCCCTAGATAGCACTGTACTTCCACAATTTACATCACAATACAGCGCTATAAAACAACATGTACCCTTAAATAGTACTATACGTCTCTCTTCTGCAGTTTACATCACTATACAGCGCTGTACAACAATATATACCCCTAGATAGCATTATACTTCTCGCTACTGCAGTTTACATCCATATACAGCGCTATACAACAATATGCACCCCTAGATACCACTATACTTCACTCTTTTGCACTCTACATCACGATACAGCGCTATACAACATTATCTACCCCTAGATAGCATTATACTTCTCGCTACTGCAGTTTACATTACTATACAGCTCTATACAACAATATTTACCCCTAAGTAAATAACCAGCGCAGTCGTGACTCGTTTGACGTGAAGACACAGAGATGGCGAGTTGATTAAGGCTTTAAATTTCAAACTCTTAAAGACGGGAAATATTTCTGAAACAAAATCATTCACGAACATCACTATTAATTCTGAATAATGTAAATTCGATTCACGTTTACTTTAGATAATAAATTTTACTCCCATTTTGCCAATCATACAAAGAAATCAATACACTAAGCAATACCTACAACAACAAGACACAGTTACACAGTTGTAAATCTCCATCCTCATCCTCAGTAGAACTATGCTATCACAAAGGTGGAATAATTGCGGAAGAATAACCGCGCTTAAGACCTTCCTATATACCAAGGAATTCGTGCCACTGGATTCGACATGTGCCAGTAACCTACTTTCACATTTAACGTGACGTTTAGCTAAGATCAGCAAACTGTTTCTTTTTTTCTTCATTTTAAACGATTCCAATCCTAATAGTGGTATCATATTTGGATAAGAAAGCTAATGTCAACTCGAGACTCTGCTTTAATTTTTTTTGATGAAATGAAACAGAACAAACCAGAGATACCACGTACTTAAAACACTAACCGTTTAAACATTTTCTTCCACATGACGCTCTTAACGGGCTCAACGAGCTGCCAAAATTCTCTTCAAATCCGTTTTCGTTCGTGTGATAGCTTGACTTCTATTTCTATTTGACAGTTCAGTTCGACAGTTTGACTGTTAAACCTTAAATGAAGATTTGTAGACACCAGCTGAATAGATTTATGAATTTGCTTAACGGTGAATGAACGCATTGAAATCAAAATTGATTTTCTTTAAGCTCAGCTCACTGAACTACAAGTCTGCTGTCAGATGATTAACGTGGACGCTATTTTAGTCCCTTAAATTTCTCATTTCTCAATGCGTCAGAAATTGAAATTATATTCATGAAACAGGGACGCATTTTGCGATACAAATCTTGGCAATGACTGGTGTAAGCCGCAAAGGTACAACGGACGATTACTGGTCATTCTGATTTTTCGGTCATTGCTAACGTAGTACTTGTGGTCATAAGCATCATCCTAAGCAGGCCCTTGCAAAAGTTTCACCAAAACTGCAGAGACCTGGAGATTTTCGCTAAAACACACAACATTGGGGTAATATCAAGGTAAGAAAAAAAAACTATTTTTGATTTTAATGAAGCCTTTTGAATTTTCTGAAACACACTTACAAGTGCAATGACAGCTGAATGTTCCTAATAAAGACGAAATAACCTTGGCTTTGCTCCCTAAAATAATGACTTAATATTTAGAAAGCAATCATATGATTTGAGTGATCAGTTCCGTAATGTTTACCCTGAAACGGCATTTAAAAAATCGAAAACCATTTCTAGCTTCCTCACAGAACTCATGTTGTGCTTCTTGTGTTGTTTCGCTGCTCGTCTGTCTTCGTCCTTTAAAATGATAAGTTTGTTTGGGACATTAGGATTAGTTTTTTTTAGCAAAATAACTGGCCCAGCTATGACTGCCCTATTTACCGGACCAGGTAGGAATTCGCATTAGCTGATCTTTTTTATTTTTTTTCTCAGTTTAACACAGAGAACTCTTACACAATAAACTTTCAGCACCTTTGCTCTCTCAAAGTTCAGAGCCCTCTTACTTCATAACTTTTTCATTCAGTACGATGGTGTTGTAGTCTTCACGGCTTACTGTTTTGAAAAATTCCTAAACTACACAGCATTGAATCGTCGTTGTTAAGTGCTTCTTAATAATTGTGTGCTGAATATAATACGCGCCTATCAAAATAACATGTCCATTTAATATGAAGCGAAACTAACGACGTACATCTAAAAAGTTCTGCTTTGATTCTTTTTTATCCCTTAGTATTGATCAAAGGATCAACAGTTTTTAAGGAGAGATCAGTGTGTTGTGTTTCAACAATGAAGTGATTGAACGAATATTTATGGAAGATTTTACGATGACAACCCGTGTGGACATAGACGAGCATGCATCACTCCTGCACCGCTCAAGCTATTACCTGCCTCTTCCAAACGAAGACAGGCAAAACAAAAGATTCATCAAACTGTGGGCTGTAGGCTTTGACTTGCTGTTACTATGGAATGTTGGTGGCCCATGTGTGTACGTGATTCGTAGTGTAAATTGTTTCAAAGACAATTCCTCTGTCTATTTTTGTGAGAAAGGCGCAGTGTTTCCATATTCCGAAGAACTGGTTATAACATGGCTTGCTACACTCTCTGTTTTCACAATCATCATCATCTTGGCACTGCTGACGACACACACCTTACATATGCGGGCGGGCGGTGATCTTGAGAGTATACAGCTTTGTCTGAATGAGGACTTAACAAACGTTTTCAACTGGCTACAAGCGAATAAACTCACACTGAATATGACAAAAACCGAATTCATGCTAATAGGGTCAAGGCAGAGACTGGGTACTCTCACAGCTTCACCAACAATTAGAATGAACAGCACTCAGGTGAGCCAGGTTACTTCTACAAAATCGCTTGGTGTGATTATAGACGATAGGCTCGATTGGCATAGTCACATCGAAAAATTAACAAAAAAGATTGCCTCTGGTATCGGGTGCCTAAAGCGAGTCAGGCATCTGATCCCAGCATCGACCTTACATCTGCTTTACCAAGCTTCAGTAAAACCTCACTTTGATTACTGTGACATTGTCTGGGGTAGCTGTGGGATAACGCTACGAGATAAGCTGCAGAAATTACAGATTAGAGCAGCCCGTGTTTTGACATTTTCCAGCTATGATGCCGATGCAACTAAGCTACTTGAATTTTTAAGCTGGAAAAATCTGACAAGCCAGCAGGAAATTCATAGAGTTACCATGGTTTTCAAATGTCTGCACGGGCTAGCTCCTGAATATCTTAATTCTAAGTTTAAATGGCGTAACTCTGCTTATGACCTCAGGGACTCTGAAAATAAACTCAATGTTCCTCTACCTCGCACTAACTATTATCGAAAAAGCTTTAGCTATAGTGGAGCCACATTATGGAATAGTCTTCCATGTGATATAAGGAACACAGAGTCTCTGGGGTTATTTAAACGCAAGATCAATGCCACTCTATAACGCACGGCATTCACGGAAAACAGCTTTTAAATATTAGTTAGTGTTTTAATTTTTAAATAGTTTTAGTTAATGTAATTGCTGATGAATTGTTTCGTGCTTAAATAAAGATTATACTACTATACTTATACTATACTACTACTATACTGCAGAAAGTTCCAGATTTTCTTGGATACAAAGTCATCCTACATCAGATGAAATTTCTTCCCTCCTGTTGGACTCTGATAATTCTTTTGTTTGTATCCTTGACCAGATACATCAAGCCCGCTATATCTGCCAAATCCATCAATTCCTGGATGATATTGATGGGTTTGGCTTTTAACTATATTCTTAAAACTTTATTTGTTGGCTTTTTGAATTATACGCAGTTGAATTTTTTGAAGCGTCAATATCCCAGTTATATCTTTGTTTTGTCAAAGCTTTCCGTGCTGGTGTTATTTGCCATCTCTCTAATGAACTTGCTTGCCACCATTTTAGAACTTACTGTTCAAGTTCAACACAGAATATTTTGAAATGATAAATGATCTTCTTCGTTACTTTGGTACATCCACTTTTAGATTCAAAATAACGAGTTTCTTTCGGCAGAAACTTTTCATTGATGATAAGAATAATATTCTCTCTAACCAAGCACCTTTGCAGTGATAACATGGATGATAGAGCAGTAAAACAGAGAGTGTATAGATTTGTGGGAGTGACCGCCTCTCATCCCATTTGGCGCAATTTTCGATTGAGTATCGAAAGTAATCGGAAATTTGCTTCACCACGCTCTGTGATTGGTCCAGAAAATTTGAATTCTCGCTCCCTTCGGAACTAATCAGATGCAACGCTAAACCCAATTGCGACTCGTACCCTCGCGTGTTTCCACGACCTTTGCAGTTTTGCTTGGGTTTACTTTGAATTCGTATCTGTTCTTTGAGATAATTTCCTCTCCTCTGATTGGTCGATGTATTAACTTTGGCTTTGATTTCAAGACACGCAATCGAAATGCACTATTAGGAATTCTATTACTTTCTATCTATGCGAACCACCGAGAAAATGGCTCTAACGAATTGTAAAGAGCCCGTTCCCCATCTCTCTGGTTAAAAAAGCACATGACATAATATTCGTGTTTTCGTGTCTCAAGCGAAATTGTTAGTTACTTCTTAGATGTTTCCCTTAACATATAAACGGGTTTAAATCCTAATATACCAATTTCATTTCATTTTTATTACTGAGACTCATTAAATTTTTATTTGCTTGCTCTTTTTGTTACGTACACGTTCAAACGCAAATAATTTAATGTTTAAACCAATAAAAGGTGAGTTTGATTCAAAGGTTTTGCGCATCCTCAATGCACATATTTATAGTGCAAAATCGTTGCAGTGAACGGCTTTGAACTTGAAAAGCGCCTAACTCCAAGTGGCACCATGAGTGTTCGTGTCAATCAGGAGAATCTGGGGCGTGAGTCATCGATTCCCACGCACGAAAATTGGAATGGTTTTAATCTAATCTAAAATTTCTTTGCGAATGGGGAGTCTACATTTCCATCAGTCTGTTCTAAACGGCGAAAGATTAGTCTTTAAATGCAGCCAAATAATTTCCGCCTGAGTGCGACACCAAATCAACAAGCCGCTAGTTAATGAGGGTATCAGCGGCCATCCCGAGGGGTCGACCCCCGGGCAACCCAAGGGCAACCCACGGGCTTAGCAGGGGATTTGTAGCAAAGGCATGCCCCGCACGTGGGGCATTAGAGCACTTTTGCGTTGTTGGCAAAATACCCCGGGGCCATACCCACGGGATTTGCACGTAATCTGCTGTCTCAACGTTCAGCGGTTTTCCCCACAGGACAAGCAAGCTCGCTCGCTCGATGTTCTTCTAGCCCTCGAGGTAATATTTTCCTGTGTACCATGGTCAAGTATTGTGCTGTTGCTCTGTGCCGTAATGGGAGTAAGAAACGACCTGATCTCAGTTATTTTTGCTTTCCTACAAGGCCCAATGAGCGTAAGAAGTGGGAGGTTTTCTGTAAGCGAGCGGATAAAAAATTCAAGACACTCGGCGATCCAAGAATCTGTTCATTGCATTTTAAGGAAAGCGACATCGAGATTTCAATTTCATACGGTTAGTTCGCATTCGAAGCGTCTTGCCGATAGGAAGAGACAGTGTGATGAACAACCGCAAGCCAAGAAAGTTTGCCCCAGAAAGCTCGAATTTGAGGACTCCATAGAGACTTGTGTGGATTTTAGTGCTGATGTGGCTTCAGTAAACCATGATCACTCGTACTTTTGCATCGAGGAACCGGCAACACCGACTATATGTTGCCCAGGTTGCTCCAGGGGTGGGGGTATTTGTCCGAATTTTTTGCCCTACCCGAGGGGCTTTAGCATGTATTTGTCACGGCAGCTGTGACAAATGCCCCTGGGTGCCCGGGGGTCGGCCCCTCGGGATGGCCGCTGATACCCGCATAAATAGTTGTATGTTAGTGAATATTTTATAATAGTGGTGTCTACGCTAGCGCGTGACAGTCTGCCACTTCATTAAGCAAGAAACAATAAAGTTCCGCAAAGAAACTTGTGAAAAACAAATATAAATGCGAGTTGAAAAGAGTTTCGTAAAATAAATACCTGCTTTAGAATGTCTGTTTTTAAGGAGTGCGTGCGCGCATATCAGTGCAATAAAATGCCGCTTTGCCTTTTTCAGAACAGCTAACGATAGTGTGGCTGGCTTCGCTGTGTATTTTCACCGCTGGCTCAGTTGTTGCTTTTCGGAATGTTCTACAGTTCCCCGGTCACAAGGCAATTCTATATCAGCTCATGTTTGTTCCTTCATTCGTGACTTTGGTTTATCTTCTCACCCTCGCCTTGTGTCGATACATCAACCTATTCATTTCTATCGAGTCTTCTTCATCTTGGGTCACAATTTTTTTCCTCGATAGTAAGTTATATTCTCAAAAGTTTAGCTGTAGCATTTCTAATTTACACCTATGGGCGGCCGTCACCGCCAAAAATACAAAAATATAATTGGTTGGTAATTAGTCTAATTGTCTTTTGGAGAACGCTTGATCTTATCTTAAGAGATTTATTTAAAATACAAATGGACAAGTCGCCTTTGGTGAAATGAAATATTCAAACAAAAATGTTTATACAATTCAGGAGCTGTGTAGCCAACCTTGTTGAACTTATTCAAGTAAAACACGAGTGGCCAAGAGTTGACTGAAATGGTTCAGTGTCGAAATGAGAAACAGTTCAGCTAACCGTACTTTAGTGACTTGACACAAACGGTTCAGAGTGGTATGAAACGGCTTAAGTTATCGGCAAATGGTTAATCGTAGGCCGCAATGGTTTAGTATCGAATCAATCTCCTCACCGTAAAGTGAAATGGTTTAGCGTGACCTCAAATGCTTTAGCGTGACGACAAATGGTTTAGTACAAACCGAAATGGTTTAGTGTTACAACAGTTGGTTTACGCCGTAACCGCCAAAAATACAAAAGGGAAATAGGTAAGTCAAGCTTGAAATAAAACAGTCTATGTGGGGTCTGACGTCACAACCTACGTCATTCAGATCCAATTTGGCGCGAAATTCGCCAGAAGGAGGCATTCGCCAGGCCGTCCACTCGACGTTCACCACAGGGAAAAATTATTTCTGTAGCCTCGTCGTCCTTGTCCACTGGACTCAAAGAGCCTCACTCCGGTAATAACTTTTTTCACATTTGTCTATTTTAACTTGTTAGCGAATAAATTTATACCCTCATCATCTTGCCGCAATATCAGTAAGTAAATGATATTTCGGAACAAAAGGAATAACAAAATATACAGATAAAATGCATCATTTTACGCGACAGCACATTTACCGTCTAGACAGTAAGAACCAAAGCTGGGAAACGTGATAAAGCGATTCATTGTTTTAAGACGACGAAACTACAACTAAAGGGCGCCTAAAAACTATATAGTTTTTATAGTTTTGAGGCGCCCTTGAGATTCTTATCCCATCCAATTTCAAGCTTGACTTTTCCATTTAACTTTTGTATTTTTGGCGGTTACGGTGTAAACCAACTGCACCAACCGCTGCAACGCGAAACCATTTCGGTTTGTACGAAACCATTTGTCGTCATGCTAAACCATTTGGGGTCACGCTAAACCATTTGGGGTCACGCTAAACCATTTGGGGTCACGCTAAACCATTTGGGGTCACGCTAAACCATTTGGGGTCACGCTAAACCATTTGGGGTCACTTTACGGTGAGTAGATTGATGGGGTACTAAACCATTGCGGCTACGATTAACCATTTGCCGATAACCTAGGCCATTTCACACCTCTCTGAACCGTTTTTGTCAAGTTACTGAACCAAAGTACAGTTAGCTGAACCGTTTGTCGACGATCGATTTCGACACTGAACCATTTCAGTTAACACTTGGCCACTCATGTTTTTATTGAATCAGTTCAACAAGGATGGCTACACAGCTCCTCAATTGTATAAACCATTTTTTGTTTGAATATTTCATTTCACCAAATGCGACTTGTCCATTTGTATTTGAAATAAATCTCTTAGGATAAGTTAAATCGTTCTCCAAAAGACAATTAGACTCTATCTGTTATTACAAACCAATTCTATTTTTGTATTTTTGGCGATGACAGCCGCCCATATGTGGGTTCTTCTTTCAAATTCAGTCGGAGAATTTCCGGCTTCAAGCTTGCACAGATTTATGAGCCAAGGAACCCCCTATTTCATTTTCACAACATGCCGTTGCAATTCTCCGTTTCATAACATAGCTTTCGAGTCTTTCTTAGTACTTTCTCTGTCTTAGTGACTTTGAAACGTTTTCATGACGGACTGACCCTTGCGAACTGAATTCCCAGTTTTCTGGGAATTCCTAGGAATTCCTAGGAATTCCTAGGAATTCTCAAAAATTCCCAATTATGCAAATGACCCTTGCAAACCGAATTCCCAGTTTTCTGGGAATTTCTGGGAATTCCTAGGAATTCCTAAAAATTCCTAGGAATTCCTAGGAATTCCTAGGAATTCTCAAAAATTCCCAACTATGCAAATTAACTCTGATTTAAAAAGCTTGGAATTACTGGGAATTTCTGGGAAAGGAAGACTCCAGTTTTGTGAGGACTTGGAATCCCTAGGAATTCCTAGGAATTCTCAGCTTTACAAACTACCTATAATTTAAGAAGTGTGGAACTCTTGGGAATTTCTGGGAATTGAATTTGAGGCAATTTTAATACCCTGAGGTCCACATAAATTCTAAGAAATTCTCAATACCTTGAATGTGAAGGTTTTAAGAAAAAGAGTAATTTCAGAGGCTTAAAACTTTGGCTCAATAAAAGGTATGCTATACAAAACTTACCAAGAGATATACATACATGTACATGTTTATAACTTAAAGATCATGAAATTTATTACTCAAACTAAGTTTTAGTAAATCTTGACATTAATATGGATTTTCTCATGAACCAGCTGTCAGTTATGTTAAATGGAAATTGCCAACTTCCACAATAATTAACAATAATTACATTGTTATCTTACTTCCCTAACCTACATTACTGGTTGCCTTTGTTAGAAAACCTTGGAACAGTCAAGCTCAGTTGCCTCAAACGCTGTCAGAGACTTTTTGTTGACAATACTTTTAGTAGAAATTTCATGCCTTAGACAAACAAATTCAACACCTAATTAATCTTTCTTTTTTCATGATTGTTGTTGCTGCTTTTTTTTTCAGTTTTTTGCTCTATTTTCATGACTAATTGCTGTAATTTGTTTTGCTGTTTTTATTCTTACAAAACATTTTTGTAAGAAAAGGGGAACAGTGACTACCTCTGTCCTGTCTGCATGCCAAATGTTTGCAAAGTGTGTGGATGATCCACAAGTATTGGAACTCTTACAAAAATGTTTTGTATATGTTCCAATACTTGTGGATCATCCACACACTTTGCAAACATTTGGCATGCAGACAACACAAAGGTAGTCAATGTTCCCTTAGAGGAAAAACACCTTTTATATGACGTCTTCAATTTACTTTATTTGAAACTCTGATCTGAAAATATTTGTCAACAAGACTTGTTAGTAGTGAGAAGTACCAACCAAGTTTCCTTTCATAACTTAATTTCTTAAATGTCCCAATCACTGGATCTCCCAAAAAAATATTACATCTTTTTATTTTTGGTGCAAATTACAAGTCCTTCTTTATATAAAAATGAAAAGTGATAGTCACACTTCAATAATAACAGCTCTTAAGTTTACTTGTTGTTCTTCTCTGTCTGTCAGCTATCAACAAGATTGTTTTATACTTCGGGCAGTGCATAACTATTTGTGGACCAGAGTTCCAACGCACCTCTGTAATTGCATATAGCTACTCCTGTCTCTTGTACAAATGTTTCTCCTTTTTAAGACGCACTCTACTCTGTTGTCAATACTGCTTTAAGTTCATTGGAAACGACTGACTGAGGAATCGAGATGGCGGTGTTGGAACGTGTTGCTGAACGCTTGCTACGGTCAAGCTTTGTAGATTTAGGTACTGGTACACTGGGATCATCTATGTATCTCTTATACTTCCGAATGTGGTATCCTTCTTTTATAAATATGAGGGTAAAAGACGATTTGTAGTCGCATTCAAAACTGTGATTGGCTTGTGTTATTTCTCACCTTGGCCATTAACACAACTCAAGTGAGTTTCGAGTCTTTGTTTCCTCGACAACTTTCGGCCACAAATCGTGCATTTGTAATACGATCGATCCTTTTCGATTATTTCTACATAGAGTGAGCTCACATCTTTATTTGTATCACCAAGCTATCCATCTTCTAGAAGCAGAGAACCGGTCGGAGAAGTCAGAGTTAGGCGCTTCTCTTAACACTGCAATCGGCAAGCCAGCGGATTCACTTTGCTAGCCAATTACAAGTCCTAAAAGATCCACGTGATCATGCCCGTGATCGGAAACAAAGAAGACTCCATTTGGCGCTCATCTTTGAATGTACTTTGGATCGGTTGATCGCTTTTCTCAACTGTTTTGCTTAATATAACATTTCTAAAGATAGCTTTTATTGTGGTTCAATGAGAAAACGAGAATAGCGTGAGTGTTGTAAAAGAAAAGAAAGTCGTTGGCGCCGTGGAGTTAAAAGAAGGGACAACAGTTGACATATTGACTGGTACAAACAAGGGTCGAGTGGCCATCTGTAAAGCTACGATTTTGAAAGTTTGTGGTGAGTAAAAATTGCGATATTCGTTACGTGATCAAAATCTTATAAAAGAATAGATGTAGCGGGTTGAATTAAGCTTACGTAACGCTCGGCGCAACTGAAACTAGAATAATTCTGAGAATCGAATCGGTCACTTGCATGCCGCAGTTTCTTAAGCTTATGCTTTACAATGAAATAAACCTATCAGTAAGGTTTCAAGATTCCTCTAGTCACGTTTGGGAACATTCAAGATTCATAATAGGAACTGTTATTAAACAAACCTTAGTACATAAAGAAGCCCTGCTTGGTAAAAACAAAATAATGTATTCAGCCCTTTTTTAGTAAAATCCATGAGAGAGATGTACTAACTCCAATATAAAAGTCACTCAATATAACAGAGATTTCTCAATTTGAGAATCCAATGAATGCCCTTTTCCTCATAGCCATCTTAAAAGCCTGGTCTGAGCTTTAAATATACATATTTTAATATATTATTTTTTTCAAATTCAGATGTCAAGGAATCCAGATACAAAATGGTCAAGGTTCTTGTTGACAACCTCATTCAAGGCCAACTCATTGTGAGCCCAGGAAAAAAAATACAAACAGTACAAACAGCAGCTAAGTTTGCAGTTTAGGATAACTTCATTCTAATTTATTGTTACAGTTACAACAAGATTTTAATCAAAAAATCAATTTTATTTGTCTGTAATTAGCCCCTTCACTCCCAAGAGTGCTTGGTTTTCAAATATAACTTAAGATATTGTATTTTATGGAAAAGAATCAACAGATTTTATTCACAATTTGTGTCAAACCAAATTTAATGATTGATTAGAACTATTTTATATGAATAGCTGTAATTGAGGATTAATCCGTATGAAGTTTTCAAGAAAAGAAAAATAAATCAAATCCCATCCTAATATTACCACACATTGATGTTATTTAATCAAAAATATTTTACATGTAAGCCTTAATTAAGCTTCTAAATAAATTTCATTGAATACTTGAATTTTAGCTGGTTTTTTTTTAATTTAAAGTATTTATTTTATATTAGCCTCAAATTTTTGCTTAAAATTCCCAGTAATTCTTAAACATTCCCAAAAATTCCCAAAAATTCCCAGAAATTCCCAGAAATTCCCAGAAATTCCTAGAAATTTTTTAGATTTACAGCTTTTCAGGAAAAGTCATTGGTTCTCTGAGTTGGAATTCCTAGGAATTCCTAGGAATTCCAAGTCCTGTTGGCTATAAACTTGGAATTTCTGGGAATTTCTGGGAATTTCTGGGAATTTCTAGGAATTTCTAGGTTTTTAGAACCAGAGTTGTTCTGGTTGGGAATTCCTAGGAATTCCTAGGAATTCCCAGTCCGAATTTACCGTGAAAATTCACACCTTTATTCCTAGGAATTCCTAGGAATTCCTAGGAATTCCTAGGAATAAATTCCTAGGAATTCCTAGGAAAATCCTAGGAATTCCTAGGAATTCCAAAAGCCATTTCGCAAGGGGAGGAAGCAAGGTCGTAAAATAGTCAAAGGTGCCTTCCATTTCCGCGACAGAGGTAAGATCGCATGGTTGTATCAGATTATTGAATGTAAGGTAAATACTTTAATTTTTAATTTTTTTTAGTTGAGATTTCCTCCTTCAAATGTTCCTCATCTTTCCGAACTTTCTCTGATTTCCGACAATGAAAGACGTTCCTGCAGTCAAGTGACGACGATTGCCAACTTTTACTTTATTCTGGCGTGTATTAATTGTGTTGCCGCTTCGTGTTAGTTACAAGCTTATTAAGCTGAGCTTGTTTGAACAAGCTACAGCTGTCGAATTCACAAAAATTCGCAAGCAATGCCTGGCATTTACCTTGGACAAAATAAGTAATTCGGGAGAGTTACAAAGGATATCCAAATTATCGATTTGATTCAGTACAAGCCCTTTTGATCGCAACGCTTTCAGTTTCGTTTGCGTGTCATGCGGAGCATGTACACAATCGTGTTTGGCACTTAAGCTTTCATGTCGGGCTTATGTACGTATTAACTTACTTTGCTCCCGTATTTACGATGCATTTGATCAAAAAGCGATAAACATTTTCAGCGTATTTCATGTGTTTATGTTTATCATTTTATACTGTAGTTTGAAAGTTATTTTTTCTTTTCGATAGACAGCTTAGATTGTCCTTCCAAACTGTACTGATTTCCTTGTTAAATATTGAGACAAGTTGATTTTTCTTCAAATTCAGCTAGTTATTTACTGCAAGAGTCCTTTCAATTAACTGTATTCGAGTTTTAGGAATCCAATTCATCAACTGGTAATGATTGATTAGTGTCTGGGTGAAGTTTTACCTTTTGTCATCTGCTAATCAACATACGATCAATCAATAATCATATCAACTGAATGTTTTCGATCAATTTTTTTTTTAATCAAAACTGGTTTAGTTCTACATGAGGCTGCATGCATCCAAGTATGTGTTTGTTGATAATTTATGTTGGCAAGGTAGTCTTGGGATAAATGTAAAGTTCTGATTGGTTCTTACTTGGTCAGGATTTTGCCACATAGACCATCATTGCACCATACAGAAAATCATAAAACATGTAAATTCATTGTAAACTAGTTTAATCCAAGTGACATTGGTGCATTGCAATTACCTTGCTCTCTTGAGGGGTACTGGGAAATATTGGCACCATGTCATTCCTATACTGTTACAACCTTGGGCCAATATACCTCTGTAAAGCCCTGGCAATCAGCTGGTTATATAGAAGTTTGTAGTGGTTTTTGTAAAAGCGATATACACTTACAGGCTATTTTGAATTCCAGTTCAATTGACTTCCTTGCTACTCCACATTTATTGAATTTTTCTGTACATGTGAAGACAGCCAGCAAGGATTATTTAAAAAACAACCAGTCATGATTATTAGGAGAATTAAAGTTAGCATCAAAGACAAATCAATTTTGTGCACAGACAAAAAATACAAAAAATATACATATACTAATAAAGCAAAAATGTCAGCACCTGTACCATATTGAAATCCATTTCAACATACATCAGCATGCATAAATGTAAATATTTCACTGTTTTTCCTGTGATAAAGTGAAACAGTTGAGCTAACAATCACCTATACAAATATGGGCATCAGCTCAACTGTAAGAAATTGAATAAATGAAATACATCTTTTATAAGTTTTGAGCAGTAATCCCTATTTAAAAATCAAATATGAAAATTTTACTTTGCTGTTGTAAAATTTGTTTCTTATGAGAAATGATTCAGCATAAACTCTCTCCTCTTGCAGAGACATGGTGGGCTTATGATTAGTGAGGTGGACGCACGGTCAAGAGGTCTGCATTTGTAGCCTGGCCTGTGCTGGACTCAGGGTCAAGAGGTCTGGGTTCCAGTCAATGTGTTGTGTTCTTGTGCAAAACACTTTACTCGTACAGTGTCTGTCTCCACCCAGGAGTATAAATGGGTAGCAAAAATTAGTTAAGGAAACCTGATAAAATGCAAGGGGGGTGAAAGGGGGGGGGGGGGGGAAAGAGATGACAGTGGAATGGACTTGCATCCTGTCCAGGGTTGGGTAGAAATACTCCCAGTTGCTTCATGTAAGGAAACCAGGATTAAGTAAAGCTCAGGCCCTGGACAGGCCACTTTTCAAATCCAGATGTGACCTAACTACCTACCACCTCTTAGTTTAAATGATTTAAATTGCTACTGTTACAAATTATATAAACTTGAAACACACAGATGTTGATTTTTGCCCAATTTATTTCAGTCAATTGCATAGGAATGTCTTTGGTAAATCTTGAAATTTATTGTAACGAGAAGTGAATTACTGTTTATTTAAATATCAATGCTTGTTTTCTTCAGTATATATATCTTTTGTTCTTTTACTGCTTTAAATATGCTATTAATATTAATTGCTTGTGATTCTGTGTCTATGTATCCCTCCCATTCTCAGGAGGGAAAAAATATTTAGTTTACAATTGGGTAATATGTTGAGCTAATTTTTTACCATTTGCAACCATCTTTTTTTTAAGGCCAGGATGACTTAAAACAGCAACGTTTTGAAAGAAGCATCCCCTTACAGTTGCTACGGCTAAAGAAAGAAGTCCAATTAAGTTTCCATCTAAAAATGAAGACTTACCTGACAAAGAAAATGCTCCAGATTTTGATGAGGACACTTTACGAGGTGAGCTAGGTTCAACTTTGGCTTCAGTCACTGTTAAAACGTTTTCTATTCTACCAGTTTCAAGAATGTAAGCAGATGTGGAGAAGGATATTAATACACTGCATGACCACCTTAAAGGATGTTTGGTCAGTAATGACTCTCTTCTATGATTACAATATGCTATTCATTGACTGAGAGGATCCATGACATATTTGTTATTTTCTTTTCTCAAATTTCAAAGCAAGTACACAAAGTTATAATAAGTAAAGACTTTATTTGATCATCATATAACATTCATTTTGTAAGTTTGCATCATAAGTACCATCATCATCATCATCTTTCCATTATATTATGCAACATTAAATTGAAAGTTTCAACTTCCCCTAAGCAACCAATTTCCAGTAGAGTGCAAGTGTTATATCATTGAATATGGAGGTGTTTAACCCTTGACACCCTAACATCAGTATCCATATTCTCCATACTATTCTTTGTATGTTTCTTGTGGTACTGAAAAAGAGAATTCATTTGAAGATCAATGCTTCTTAGGTTGGTGATCATTTCCTTTATTCTCATGAGCTTAGTGAATGATTCAGCAGTATTACTCCAAGCTTTTCAGGGGATGGGTCAAGTCAGGCAGGTACAAAAGTGGCAGCTGGCACTAAAGGAAAAATCTGCAGATTTTAAATCTCCAGATCTTGGCAGCTCTGCTTATGCACTAATTAACTACAACCACAGGTAATTATTAACTACAACCACAGACTTTGACACAAATTATTTTTTATTTTTTCTTTGCAGCCACAGCTGATGTTTATAGGAATGAGGGTAATGAGGCCTTTAACAAAGGAGATTTCATCAATGCTATTCATTTTTACACCAAAGGAATTAAAATGAACTGCAATGAGAAAGAACTGAAGGCCAAACTGCACAACAACAAGGCTATTGCACATTCTAAACTTGGTAAGATGATGAGAGCTTTAATATGCATTTTTTTTTGCTATTTTGAAGCTATTGAGTTGTCAGTAGTAGTTTTCAGAAAAAGGTGATAATTTTGAATGCCTGCCCGCAAAAATTTACATCTTATCTTGGCCTCTCAAATATACGAAGAAGTAACCTCTTACCCCAGAAATCAATGAGCATCACAAGTTTTTCCCAAAATTATAGTAATGGTAGTTGGTTTGCAACATGTATGGCTAATCAGAGATATCTATTTCAATAACAGGAAATCACCAGGATTCACTAAGGGATGCAGAAGCAGCCATTGAGTTAAATCCAACTTTCCTTATGGCAATTGTGAGAGGTTAGATTTGTTAGCTGTGCTATAATAATAATAATAATAACAAAAGAACTCAACACTCTAAGGTTAAATGAGGTTAAATGGAGTTCAATCTTGTCTCAATTGACTTTAATTAAGAGGTCGAGACCACCCTGATGTACATTTGAATCCAGCTCTTGACTGCTATGCCATTACTTTCCATTAAACATGATAAGAATATTATTTTTAACGGGATGAAGAACTCAATGCGGAATGCAAAGCAAAATTTCAGCATGAATATTTTAGTTCCTTAAGTCCAATGAGTCACAGGTGTCAGATATGTTAAGAGCGTGTCCACGAGATCGCCGGGCAGTCGTGCTACAAGCCATCTCACCGATTTCAATGAAACTTTGGCAGAACTGGTTTCTGTTTTGGTTCTTCCGGGGGGAGATAGACCACCCCCGGTTTTTCTTGGTTTTCACGAAGGAAATCGCTTCAAATGGGTAAAATGTATGAAGCTCTCACGGCGATGGTATTTAACCGATTACTTTGAAGATTTGCACACATATTTTTACATCCTTAGTTAATGTCTGCTGAGAGTATCAGTCAGTTTGATTGACGGCTTGTCAATCAACAGAGGCAAATATACGACTTTGGTTTTAGACTTTTCGATTCATCCAAATATTTGACAACTTTGAGGTCAAATATCTCCCGTTGCCAGAAAGGTACAACACTATTCCTAATTCCCCTTTATAACCCATTGTTTCATCTCTGAAAATCATCAAAAAAATCTTTGGGTACTACCGTATTTTTGTCTTGGATGCCTTTTAAAATCTGCGACTGTAACAAGTCTCTCTTAACTACACCTATCACGCAATTCTTGCTCTAGGCGGTCACTTGACAAAATAAACCTATATTTTTTAGCTCTTTATACAAGATGATTGATCAAGAAAGGTGAAAAATGTGAAAAATTTTCGAGATTTTTTGTAGGAATGGAAAATTTCACGTTTAGAGAGATGCATGTAAACGAAAAATCAATGGCAAAATCGTAGCGTTTCTTTCTTCAGTCGTTTATTACTTTTTTACTTTTTATTACAACTTCGGCTTTTACGAACAAGAAGTGATTTTGAAAAGCATTTCACTATAAAAAATTGCGATAAAACATTTCTTAAAATCATTTTTAACATTTTCGGCGTTTCTTTCTTCTGTCGTTTATTACTTTATTACTTTTTATTACAACTTCGGCTTTTACGGACAAGAAGTGATTTTGAAAAGCATTTCACTATAAAAAATTGCGATAAAACATTTCTTAAAATCATTTCTAACATTTTCGGCTTTTACAGACGAGAAATTCTGCGCTCTCGCTCGAGAGCAAATATCAATAGTTCTATCGGACTAAAAACTGTACCTCTATCCCGAAAAAAAAATTAAAATAGTGTTGTCATTGTCACTTACCGCCATCGAAAAATTTCCATGCAGAACTCCGCTAAGCTAACATCTGTTGTGTGACCCGAAGACTCTTAGTAGGAATTATTCAAGCGCGTTGTTCATGCTGTCTGCTAGATAACAATTTCAGAATAATCTGCAGATCTCTAGGATTATTTGCCTGCTTCGATCGTAAAATATCTGCATATTTTTTTCAAGCATTCTATTACTACACATAAATCTACATCTCTCTAGATCGAGTGTTGCTGGCGTTTAATTGCGTGACTTGTAAAATTTTTAAATGAGAATCTGAGCCAGCGGTAATTTGACGAGTAGCCTTCCTGCAAATTTCAAATTTCGCTTGATGAAATCCCAAGACATAGCCAGTTGTTTTCGTGAGCAAAGACAATAAATATGAGAGAAAAGTGTGATGAAAATGTCTTTTTTTTTTTTAGCTTAATAGCAGCTTTACCCTCTCCTGCAGTCTTCGTCTAAATTTTGCAAGGTCCCTCCTTATCTTCTGCCTTGTTCGGTCAGTTTCGAATTCTGAAGCTAGATCATTGGCATCGGCCTCTCCGTCCTTATTCATATTTACAGAGGGGGACCTCATCAATAAACCAATTTTTGTTACGGCAGATAACCGGCTGAAGTATCGAGCGATTTGCTGCTGTATCAACCGGTCAGTCTTAGACAACATTTCTGGCTGGTGTCGTCTATTAAACTCGATATTTGGGAAATCACATTAGAAGCGGTTGCCTTACTAGTTTCCTCCCTTTTCCAGCACACGTCTAGGAGATAATTCTCTGCTTTCTGAGAAAAGGTGGCTGTTTTTTGTGTTTTCCAAAGAGCCCATCCAAATTCCTCTTGGTTAGTTAGGGATTGTTCGTCAGAATTTTTACCTGAGGTCCGACCTTGAACGTAGCCGTCCCCTATAGAATGGCAAGCCGGTCTTAGTCCATTTCCTCTTGATCTTATCCTAGGCGGAATTTTTTTGTCGGCCTCACTGTGTTTGTCTTTGTCAGGGTACATTTGGATGGCAGCCAATGACTGAAACGTCTTGATACATCCTTCTTTTAGCAAGAATATCTCGCTTTCTTGTTCCGTTTATGACGGATTGGGTATAGCTCTCGCAATGACTCGCGTTCAGAAATCTGAGCACGTTGCTGATAACCACCCGCTGCTACGATTAGTTTGCTGGAGGTTTCTAATGTGACGAGCCTAGTAAGACCCCGAGGTGCTTCAAACTGTGCCAGTTGGTCTGCGCTATAAACTTGTCGCAGTTTTTAAGTCAGAGGGAGGATCGCCCCCCTATGTGAGCGCCTCTACAGTACCTGCGTATCCCTACAATCATATGATATAAAGTTCATCTCAGTCACAAATCACCAGGAAAACTGATGTTCAGATAAGCGCTCTTCTTGCCCCTCTTCCCTATTCATTGCCGACTCTAAGATAGCAGCTACAGTACGCGTTCTATTTAGGTTTACAGTCACCTTGCCGCCACCAGGAAGACTCGCCACCAGCTTTGATTTCTTCTGCCATCTGCAGATTCATCTCTCTCTCACTTTATGTCTCCGATTTTTATGAGGAGGATACTGGCATTTACGAACCCGAAGGTCTGAATCTCACACCAAGTTGTGCAGGATATTTGAGGTACATCGTGAAATCGCGGCCTTCGTAATCTCCAAATAAGCCGATACGCGCTAGAATAAGCTCTATCTCGGACGAAACGTATGTTTGGGATACATCGACGTCTCTCAAATGTTTTTTTTTTTTTAAGCTGTATACCGACGAATTTAGAGATGTGAACTGTTGCCGTCCCTGGCCAGCGCGAGAACAATAACATTTGGTTGTACAGTTAGTTGCAAATGAACAAGACAACTGCACCATCTTGACTTTATCAATTCGAGTGTTAGATTGAATTGAGGGCTTTTTAGACACTCGATTTCTTATATGACATCACTATGAAGACGTCATACAACTGATACACCTACACTACATAGGATTAACAATGTCTGTTGCGCTGTTACGAGAAGGAGGAAAATATTACCGGAAGTGTAAACTCTTTTTAAAAAGAGTTTCAGAGACGTTTCAGAGATGTCTATCTTTGATCGGCTGTCACAAAAAAATGACCCCCACTTAAATTTACTAGGAAAAATGAACTTACCAACTCCTTGTTGAAAAAATTGGAGTTCATTTGACCGATACGCCGGTTGTTTCAATTTTGTTTTTTCCTCGGGCTGCTATAAAACAGTTCATTAATTGACTAATGAATAAAATGTTTTGAAATATCGTTCGGAATTTGCCTTTTTTTCTGCGTGCAGATCAAGGGTAGACAAAGTCACCTCGATAATTTTCGTCGGCCAGAGTCAAGACGCGCCAAGGTAAGCGACATCGCCCTCTAGTAAAATAATTTTCCAAAGAATAAACGTGGCGAGCGTGAGGAAACGCAGTTTTTTTTTCATCATTGTGATCAAAGCCCAATGATGTACCTAAATTGGTACTTACGGGATCAAACCATTGATTATGACAGGGTGAGCTTAGTTTTTCTGTCGAGGTCGACGTGACTTCACATTAAAAGTGACCAAACTAGTGAGCATCACTGCACGAACTAAGAAAGTAAAAACTTGTATTTATCTCCCACGCGTTTCGTCTGACAATAGTAGACTTCATCAAGGATTTTTTCAAGTAGGGTAAATAAGCTTGCTCATATACAAATAGTAAATAAGTTGTCTCTTTGCTATGGAAGCCAGTGGATAGAATTCGCATGGTGCGCCTACGGTGTTATACATGCGTGACATTTTCCGGACGTTACACGTACGAGTACGTGATCCGTTTGAGGGTCACAGATTTAGTGTAAATATTTCACTCCTCAACATCACCCAATATCTCTAGTTTACAGAGGTCTTAGAACGTTTCATTATATGGAGTTGCCTTCTGCGGGTAGAAGGCTACAAGCGAATTTCTTAGGTGTAATTGCCTTTGATTTCTCAATTGATGTTGTTGCAAACACAGTTTTTGGGAGTCAGGAGACAAAAAAACTTATCAGGACCTAGTTTCATGTTCTAATGGAAATAAATAGCAAATAAAAACACATTTTCTTGAGAAATAAAGTCGCAAATGACGGGGGTTCTCTGAAACAAATAGTGATAGAAAAGGATTTCAGTTCTGGTCAATATTGACTTTTCTTGGCCTACTTGCAAATATGAGGGAACGTGCTGAGGGAATAAAAAAAAACATAAATGTGTGATAATGCAAGTAAGAGAATAAAAATACAAATAAAGAAAAAGGAGAAAACATAGGAACCCGTGTTGCAGCGTGCAGATATCTTTTGAACCAGACCTACACACATAAGCCTGACACCAGCCAGAGAAACTCGAAAGAGTCCTGTATATGAACTAGCTCGCACGTGCACGCAGGAAAGGCCATGACAATCAGCGAAAATAATAGCAAATGCAGATGATATTTGCAGTCAAAAAACAACAAAATAAGATAACAGAAGGATTAGAAACTTTTTAGAAGTGTCTTCTTGAAAAAAAAAAAACAATTTTTACTTCTCATAAAAGGTCACGCAGTGACCCTACAAATACTATTCCTATACGTGGAATTTCTTGATGGTGGAAAGTGGTAAAAACATTTTCCACTCTTATTTTCTGGAAACATGGCGTAGTTAATGAATTTATGAGGCTATTGATATTTAACAAATAGAGAAGCCTTGACTGTGCTCTGTTCTGTTATAAAGCACGCAGGAAGCGGCTAGAGCACGAAAGAAGTGTAGGGAGAAACAGGAGACTTAGTCGAGTGCTTCTTCCCACTTCTTGAGTGCTCTAGCCGCTTCCTAAGTGCTTTATAACAGAACAGAGCACAGTCAAGGCTTCTCTATTTGTTTTATAATAAAGAATCCGTTAAATTACCCAAGCATTACTTTCAATTTCCAAAACAAACTTTATTTCCAAAGCGAACAACAATGTCGTCAGCATGCTCTGTACTCTCATAAAGCACACTGCAATAAGCCAATCAGAATCCCTGTTAGAATGATTCAAATAATCTGATTGGCTGTACAAGACTAAAGCTGTCAAAAGTGTCAAACCATCAAAGTCCAAAAACCATCAAAGTTCACATTCTACGATAGTTTACAAACTAAAATAGTTCGGCAAGTCGAACTTGACAATTTTGCGTGAAGTTTTTGAGTCTCTAATACAGAATCTTGAAGTGAAATGTTCAGTGAACTTCAGCCGAATTATGGCTCATAAAAACACGCGAGTTTTTTCCACATGACAAGGCAGAAAACAAACTATTCAAGGCGAGTGTTTTTTGAATGAACGACAGCCGAATTCACCGGAACATAAAGATCGCTCGTGATGAAAGCGCCGCAAAACTCGGTTGCAGTGGCTGATGTGAATTGCTCTAGCTCAGCTCTATGCTCTATACTCTCATAGAGCACGCTTTTTCAACCAATGACAGCGTGCGTTATATGCGAACTTTATTATAATTCCTAACAAATAAGGGGGGCAGAGTTTCCCGTCATTCGCGGTATGGAAAAGCCGAAGTTGTTACTCTCTGAACTTGTACGTCAACAAGCAGGCGACATGTGACCTTAAAATCTCCTCTCCTGATTATAATGATAATAGACGATCAAAGTATAGGCTAATGAATGTTTTGTTCTGCACAAGAGCCCTATGTCCTGATTTTAGCAAATCTTCAAAGTAATAAACAAACTGAAGGAAGAAACGCTACGATTTTCCCATTGATTTTCCGTCAACATGCATCTCTCTAAACGTGAAATTTTCCATTCCTACAAATTATCTCGAAAGTTTTTCACATTTTTCACCTTTCTTGACCAATCATCTTGTATAAAGAGCTAAAAAATGTAGGTTTATTTTGTCAAGTGACCGCCTAGAGCAAGAATTGCGTGATAGGTGTAGTTGAGAGAAACTTGTCACAGTCGCAGATTTTAAAAGGTATCCAAGACAAAAATACGGTAATGCCCAAAGATTTTTTTGATGATTTTCAGAGATGTAATGATGGGTTATTAAGGGTAATTAAGATTAGTGTTGTTGCTCTCTGGCAACGGGAGATATTTGACCTCAAAGTTGTCAAATATTTAGATGAATCGAAAAGTCTAAAAATACCATCGTATATTTGTCTCTGTTGATTGACAAGCCGTCGATCAAACTGACTGATACTCGCGGCAGCCATTAATTAAGGATGTTAAAATATGTGTGCAAATCTTTAAAGTAATCGGTTTAATACCATCGCAGTGAGAGCTTCATACATTTTACCTATTTGAAGCGATTTCCTTGGTGAAAACCAAGAAAAAGCGGGGGGTGGTCTATCTCCCCCCGGAAAGAAACAAAACAGAAATCAGTCTGTTTTTTGGAGTTTTGGGTTAGACCCTTTAAACTGACAAAGTTTCATTGAAATCGGTGAGATGGCATGTAGTACGACTGCCCGGTGCTCTCGTGGACACGCTCTGAAGTCACTATCTAGCTGTTTTAAAAAGAAGGATCAGGACTTACCTAACTTTTAGTGTTTTTGTGGCAGTTGTTGATCCCAATTTAAGTGTTCTTAGAAGTTTCAGTTGTCTGTAAGGCTAAATAAATCTAACAAACCTAATAGGGCCTGTTTATTCTTTTCCGTTTAGTTTTTTTTGTATTGTTTTGTTTTGTCTTTTTTTTTCTTCTGGTCTGTAATGATTTCAATGGTTTCAGGTTCTTTTCTCAGAATTGAGCTACAGTAATAGTATGCTTCTTTGTGTTGTTGCCTACAGGAGCCACTGCTTGTGTTGAATTGAAGAGATTTGAAGAAGCAATCACTTGGTGTGATAAGGGACTAGCTGTATCCTTTGAAGGAATCTTTCATTTTTAACTGTGGGTATAATGGAAAAAATTTTCCATAATTTGATGTTTCAAGGGAGAAAATACAAAGAAGGGTATTAATTATGATGGGAACTTGTCAGCTCATATACTTTAAGTATGTGTGATTAAAAACATAGGAGAAGTTATTACCTCATGACTTATTAATGAAATTACTCCTTTTAGCCAATTTGACTTAGTTCTACTATCCATGCCAATAACTGGTACATTAGTTTAAATAACCCTTTAATTTCCCAGACGAAATTTGTAATTACCCTTACTGTCAACCATACAATTCTTGTAATGTTAGTACAGAGAATTCATTATTGCATCAACTAACTATTTTTAAATTGATATATTTTTTTTACTCTCAACACTCATCTGATTGATATTGTATTGCTATTGTAAGAAGAAATTCTCTTTTGGTCACTCACGGGAGTTAAAGGGTTAGAAGACTAATATTCATCCAGTTTATACAGAGTACTTGGGTAGATGATCTCTCTAAAACAAGCCAGAACAAAAAGCTCTTTATTGTTTAGATATCTTATGCACACTTTCTGCCTTCGACCTTTTGCCTCTACTTAGAGACTCAGAAACTTTCGTTGTGCTCTCCTATGGACAAATAAAAATTTTAAAGATATGTATTTATTTTATGTATTTTTGTTTTTTCCACATTTTTAACCCTTAACATAAAAAAGATTGACAAAAACAATAGGATCTTGTCGTCATTAAGACTTCAGTCTGTCAGTGAAGTGGGAGATAAGTTCATGGAGGAAAAAGATCCTATTAGTCATGACCACGGTAGTGCAAGTTCAGGTGATGTCAAGAAAGTCATACATCTCTATAATCAGGGAAAAAAAGCCATAGAGTACCACAACCTACATCTTAAAATAGCTAAAGAAGTAGGAGACAAGCATGGGAAGGGTAACGCTTATGGCAGTCTTGGCAATGCTTATGACCGTCTGGGTGATTTCAAAAAAGCCATAGAGTACTACAACCTACATCTTAAAATAGCTAAAGAAGTAGGAGACAAGCATGGGGAGGGTAACGCTTATGGCAGTCTTGGCAATGCTTATCACCGTCTGGGTGATTTCAAAAAAGCCATAGAGTACCACAACCTACATCTTAAAATAGCTAAAGAAGTAGGAGACAAGCATGGGGAGGGTGGTGCTTATGGCAATCTTGGCAATGCTTATGACAGTCTGGGTGATTTCAAAAAAGCCATAGAGTACCACAACCTACATCTTAAAATAGCTAAAGAAGTAGGAGACAAGCATGGGGAGGGTGCTGCTTATGGCAATCTTGGCAATGCTTATCACCGTCTGGGTGATTTCAAAAAAGCCATAGAGTACCACAACCTACATCTTAAAATAGCTAAAGAAGTAGGAGACAAGCATGGGGAGGGTAACGCTTATGGCAGTCTTGGCAATGCTTATCACCGTCTGGGTGATTGCAAAAAAGCCATAGAGTACCAGTACCCTCATCTTAAAATAGCTAAAGAAGTAGGAGACAAGCATGGGGAGGGTAACGCTTATGGCAATCTTGGCATTACTTATGGCAGTCTGGGTGATTTAAAAACAGCCATAGACTACCACAACCTAAATCTTAAAATCGCTAGAGAAGTAGGAGACAAGCATGGGGAGGGTAACACTTATGGCAATCTTGGCAATGCTTATCGCCGTCTGGGTGATTTCAAAAAAGCCATAGAGTACCACAACCTAGTTCTTAAAATAGCTAAAGAAGTAGGAGACAAGCATGGGGAGGGTAACGCTTATGGCAGTCTTGGCAATGCTTATCACCGTCTGGGTGATTTCAAAAAAGCCATAGAGTACCACAACCTACATCTTAAAATAGCTAAAGAAGTAGGAGACAAGCATGGGGAGGGTAACGCTTATGGCAGTCTTGGCAATGCTTATCACAGTCTGGGTGATTTCAAAAAAGCCATAGAGTACCACAACCTAATTCTTAAAATCGCTAGAGAAGTAGGAGACAAGCATGGGGAGGGTAACGCTTATGGCAATCTTGGCATTACTTATGGCAGTCTGGGTGATTTAAAAACAGCCATAGAGTACCACAACCTACATCTTAAAATAGCTAAAGAAGTAGGAGACAAGCGTGGGGAGGGTAACGCTTATGGCAATCTTGGCATTGCTTATCGCCGTCTGGGTGATTTAAAAAAAGCCATAGAGTACCACAACCTACATCTTATAATAGCTAAAGAAGTAGGAGACAAATCCTCGGAGGCAATGGCCTACTGTTCATTAGGATTGGTTTTTGAGTTACAAGGTGGACTGCCAAAAGCCGTTGATTATTACCAAGCTAGCATAAACTTATTCAATTCCTTGAGAGTACTTCTAATATCTAAAGATGAGTGGAAAGTTAATTTTCGAAATCAGCATCAAGTGGCGTATACGGGTTTGTGGAGAGTTCTCGTAGAACAAGGTAATGTAGATGAAGCCTTATTTGTTGCTGAGAAAGGACGAGCTCAAGCTCTGACCGACCTCATGGAATCCAGTTTTTGTGGTGGAACAAGTCACCACAAGGGAGAAGATGAAGATTGCGCAGTTTTAAAAAACGTTCCATTAAACACTGTCTTTCAGGCAGTGGACAAAGCTAACGTCAATCTTTGGGTTGTGTCCGAAGGAAAACAAGTTCAGTTAAGACAAAGTAAACTCCAAGGTTTTGTTTCAGAGAATAGTGGATCTAGCCTGTCCTTTGAGTCGTTCATGCATGGTGTCTATACGCAACTTGGTGTTCGTTCTAATGTGAGATGCGAGAACCGATCTTTAGATGCTTTGAGGGAGGGCAGTTCAAAAGTGGATGAGAAAACCAAAAAAGCCAAGCCTCAACCTCACATCCAACAAGACGGATGCTTGAGCACTTTATATGATATCGTTATGAGGCCGGTGGCGGACTTGATTGAAGGGGATGAGCTACTCATTATTCCTGATGGACCCCTGTGGATCGCTCCTTACGCTGCATTGAAGGATGCTAATTCTAAATACCTGTGTGAATCGTTCACAATTCGAGTCGCTCCATCGTTAGCAAGTCTTAGACTCATTGCCGATTGCCCAGATGATTATCACAAAAGCAGTGGTGCGTTACTTGTAGGAGACCCGTGGGTATCCGAGGTTACTAACAGCGAAGGAAAGAAAGTCTTCGAGCAGCTTGAGTATGCTAAAAAAGAAGTAGAAATGATCGGAAAAATTCTGAATATTACACCAATCACTGGCAGTCAGGCCACGAAACGTGAGGTGTTGAAAAGGCTTAGTTCCGTTTCCCTAGTTCACTTTGCGGCACACGGATGTATGGAAACTGGCGAAATTGCTCTTACACCTGACCCAGACCGAATATCTACTCTGCCAACGGAGGAGGATTACATTTTAACAATTGGAGATGTGTTGAATGCTCAACCTCGGGCCAAACTTGTTGTGCTTAGTTGCTGCCACAGCGGCCGGGGCGAGATCAAGGCTGAAGGTGTGGTTGGCATTGCGCGCGCTTTTATGGGGGCTGGTGCTCGGTCTATTGTGGCGTCCCTATGGGCGATTGATGACGAGGCTACTCTTGAGTTCATGAAACACTTTTATCAAAAACTTGCAGAAGGTAAACCAGCAAGCGAGTCACTGAACCTGGCCATGAAAAGCCTCAGAGAATCAGACAAGTTCTGCGAGATCAAACACTGGGCGCCCTTTTTGCTGATTGGAGATGACGTCACTCTTGACTTCATGGCAAAGGAAAGAGAAAATTTGAATATGAAATCACATAAATGAAAACTTTTTTATTCCATCTCAAAATGAATGACGCAGGAACTTGGAAGGTTTAAATGCTTCTCTATTTTGGCGCTTTTTGGCTATTTTTCATTACTTTTCACTTTTTTGTTAAATGTAACTTGAGATGTGTGACTTTACTTTGATGAAGAAATAAAACAGACTATTTCAGTATATTTTGTTCAGTGGAATTGCTATTTTTTTACCTTTACAAATTTAGATGCTTGCGAAGAGAACAAGATGCAACAAGGCTTCTGCTGTTAATGCCTGAAGTTGTTGAAGGCGACTACGAGGTTTTCGTTACGCCAAAATGACACTCAGATCTATTCCTTTATTGCAATCAGTTATGTGTGAAATAATTTAAAGGTTTTTTTTCTTGTACACAACCAGGAGCTTGTCCACCGGGTTTTAATTACGTTGATACTCTAAGCTTTTGATAAGAAAAGAAACAGTTTGTCATTTGCAAAAGGTGGCGAAATTTTAATTTCAAAAATGTGATTTGTAAACTTCGCAGCCATATGTGAATTGATCTTAATGGTTTTTCTACGTCATAAATTACTTTGTTGCAATTTGCAATTATCTTTACAAAAAAATTGATTATCATTTTCAACTTTTTTTCAATCCATTTTAATGCAATCTAATTCCATCAGTGCCAAGATTGCCATTCTAAGCTTAATTTGAAGAAGTAATCATCAGAGATGATGTTGTTGAATTTACTGACCATTTATTAGAGACATTAGACCTACTCTCAGGGGTGTGGCCAGCCTCTACTCCCGTGGGCCCGGCCTACAATTGTTTTCCGCCCGCTTGACTTTTCTAATATGACTCTTACAAATGTTGAAACAAAAATTGAAATTTCTCAGGAAAAAGGCCTACAACAAGTCAAAGAGCTGGCTACAACGGCCTGCTTTCAATCAAACGAGTTTGATCAATTTTAGTCCTTTTTATTGAACACTCGTCAGTTTGTTTTAGAGAACGACAACAGAGACAAATTGTCCATGTAATCTAAACAAGGAAATAGCGAAACAGAGTTTACTTTAACTAAAGTTTCCATTGCTGTGACTTTTAATGTAAGTGACATGGAATTTGTTGTTTTCATTAGGAAAATATTTACGCCAATAAATTAGGGAAACACTTGAAGTAAGCTAGGTAGTCGTCAATGGGAATTATTTTGGTGAAAATGTTCATGAATAAATGTAAATCTAGGCCGTAGTTAAAAAGGTTCAGGGCTTCAGGATAAAACTTGCATTTTTTTGAAAATTTCCTGTTCAAATTTTTTTCATGGCTTTAAATTTACCTTAGTATAATTTGGAGATGTCTGATGATATCTTTCTTAGATTTAAGAATTTATACTTAGGTATTCAGAGCACGCTTTGTAATTAGAACCCGTTATGTGGTCAAAAGTTTAAGGTATACTGTATCACAGCTGTTTTAAAAGAAAGTTTTGTCAAATCAATGTTAATTTTTGACAGATTTTCATAACTACCATTGGTATATGCTGGTATAAAATGTAATAGTCAACCTTGCACATGGTTGAATATGATGTAACGTTGGATTTTAAAAACAAGCTGGGACAATTTCGACTAAACAGTCTTTTTATAATGTCAGTGTATTTGGTTTGAATTGTTTTGATGCTATTTGTATTTAAAGTTGAAGCTATTTGTTCATTTACCTAAGTTTTTATTCATTGACTCATTAACTCCCAAGTTGTGAAGAAAAATTCTCCCAACTGATAAGAATGTGTTTCTTTGTTGCTTCATTCTGAGAATTCGATGAAACATAACGTTTCTAGTGAAAAATAATCCGCTAGTTTAGATTTTCTCTAATTCTTATTGACACCATGTTTGTCGGTGCATTAATTTTGCGAGGAGAATTTAAGTTATGATCAATCTTGGGAATAAATGGGTTCATTTTAGTGTCTCCGTTTAGCGCGTACTTTGCTTAATGCCTTCAGTTTGTGTTGTACTTTTTTTTTTACTTTTTTTGTGTAAGAGAAATAAAGAGTGTATAAAATATAAAAACTGCGTTTGTTTTCATTGTCTGTCTCCATATTCAAAGGATTCGCGTGAGATGCAGGGAGAACAGATCCTACTGGGACTTCAATGCTTGTTTTGACCCGCGCGCGCCAAGTTGATAATCTTTGCAGCTGACAGTGTACTGACATTCCATGTTTCAAGCCCCCACCCACTTAACAAACGCTCGTCGACTCTTCGATTGTGTCTCTTTCACTGTCTACCGTTCTCCATATTGTCACACGATTTTGAATGCCGACGGACGTGTTCATACTGTTAGTGAAAACAGGTTTTGCCTTCACAAATAAACGGACGGACGGGGACAACTCTTAAAAACTCCTTCTAGGTAAAGGCTTTCCTTGGGGGCACTCACTGGCTGCGGGAAGGACCGGAATCTATTACGGCTGCTGACTATCCTTGAGACAATGACTAACAACAACAAGGTTGGCTCCAACGTAGATTTACTCTGCAAGCTCTACTACAATTTTGACCAGAACTGACCTGGCCAGAGCTGGTTCGACCCCCCTCTTCTTTCCTCTCGTTTCGTCTCTCTCTTCTTAAGCTTTACAAACAGTTCTATTTAAGCCTAACGTACATGGATGAGGTAATGCCATGAATAATCTAAAGAATCAGGTAATCTACTACACTATTGGCTAAGTAGGAATTTCGCCTTTTACAACATTAATTACTTTCAAAGAGTTCCGGCGGATAAAAATTACACAGAAGGACATGACAGGTGGCTGTTACAGTTAAACACTAATAACAACTGTTTACAGGTGACAGAAGGAGAACTGGTAGCGTTTCGCTTTGCTGAACTAAGCTTTCTACGTTGAATTTTATATATTTTAAGCGCTAGCATGAAAGAACTCGATAACTTAAAAATCCTATCGTTACATGTTGCCTGCTTGCGCCCTTTTTACCTTTTTACACCTTTTCACATTTGTGCATCTCCTTTTTCTCCTTCCTTTTGTTCCTTCCATTTTTTTCATCGTACTTTTCCTTTATTCCCATTTTTACGCGCACTTCTTTCATCGCCCTCAACTTTATTCTTCTACGCGCTTCATTAGACGCGACTATCTCCTTGTCTGTTTCAGTTTTCATTCGTCTCAATCCTCGCGCAACGTCAGGTCTCTTACAACTCTATACCTCCTTACTTCCCCAGAGTAGTTGTTGTTATGCTTATTTTGTTCACTTTAGGATGGTGTCCTCTTAGCATCATGTCTAGTAAAATCTTAGTTTTCCTTTCGACTCATTCCCACTCCACTGTGGGTCTCAATTTTAAGTCTCACTTGCCAGTGTTTGCTCTCCTCGGTCCTCTCATCACAGTAGCAGCTATAAAACTAGGAACTAGGAGGTAACGCCGAGGAAGACTTTTTTGTTGATTGATGTACGTCTTCGCTAAACATTTTTTGGGGCTCATGTCATATTAATTAATGTCCGCCTCTCCTTTTCAGATTTTCGTTACCAACGCATATATGCCACCGTAAAAGGATTCTTTACAAAACGATTTAATCTAGTAGAGTATCTCTGTCTAATCCGAAGAACTAGTGATAATTCTATCACTCCAAAAGACTTGAACTCCTTAACTCCCAAGATCAGATTGTTAATTCTCCTCTCTCGCTGCTACGCATTTCCTTTTAGCGAGCTGTTCAATCAATTGATTTATGCATACGGTATTTCATTTTCGTCAAACGCTTAAATGTTAATTCATATGATCAAATTTCTTTCAAATAAAGAACACTAATCAAGAAGAAAACGGCTTTGAATGGAACATGAACTCGATAGACTGAAAAAACGTAAAATAATGAAAAAATGTAAAAATAATAAAAATAAAGTATAACTAATCAGATCGTATGAAAGTGAGAGTCATGTGAAGCGCTCGAGAAGTATTTTAGCAATGTTAGGGTATGTGTATATGAAGTATGCTGAGTTTTTTTGGCGATTTCTACTCAAAGCGCAGTCTATTAAGTATATTTTGGTTGCTTTTGGCCTCGCACCAGCGGCAGGCGTTGTAATCAACAATGTATGAATAACTGGGTTTAGTTTCTAAGGAAATTGTGGTGCCGCGTTGATGAGGGGTACATCAAGATAATTTGGTTTTATAATCCAACTGCACAAGGTAGAGTTCAAATAACGCGAATATATGTATATACCACATGTGTAAAGTTGGTTATTTCGTACTGTAAAAAAACCTGTTTAACCGGTAGGCTACACACGCTACGCTTCTCTATCCACTTTGCTTTTCCCGCCTTATGAGAAATGAGCAGAAAGACATGGCGGAATAAAAAGCAGTTGGATCATAAATAACCCACTAGACTATTCATTGGTTTGTAGTATTGCCTAGTACTTTCACTCCTTGTTTGAATTTGACGAGCCTGTGGGGAAAGTCAAAATACGGCAAAACTCATAAAAGTATTCAGGTATGCCATCGCCAGGTAAATAAAATCACCATGAATCTTATTTCGCAAGATGATCATCTCGCAGCTGGAGTTTGGGCTGCCTGTGGCGTGAGTTCAGACATGGTGAAGTAACGCGATATTTTCCTCCGTTTGAAGGTCATGCTCTTTTTCTGTTACAGAAATGAAAACATTAGGTACACAAAGTGTCCCATCTCAACCCGCCCATGCTACGTATACCTATGTTCTTATAGATGTCATGGATCAGGGGGCTGTGCACAAAGAATAACATTAACCAGAAATCTTGGACTCATTTGATAAGTGTGGTGGTTTGTGGTCTTCGCGAGAGCTTCGTTGATTAAGGTCGAGATTTATCGGGACATGAAAGTTTGGCATTTCATTATTTGTATTATTTTTAAGTCAAGCGTGTTTTTACGGCTCCTTTACGCGCAACGAACACGCCTAACAACTCACGTTCTATCACGAACCATAAACACAACGTCCAAAGTCCATTAGAACATACCCAATCATTGCACTACGTGAACATTAGGCAATTTTTCACGTTCTTGAATTGTATTCCATCAACCAAATTCGCATCTACGCGCGCCCTTGTATTATTCACTATTTATGATTCATTTCCTCGGGAAAGTTCACAATGTGTCATCAACTTTTGGTTTTCTTGAGAATGTCACGCAATGGTAAAAACATCATTATGGTCGTGAAACAAAAAGTGAGTCATTTGCATCCTTTTGGTGGCAGCGAAAAAATTTTTAACGCTCGCCATCCCCAGCTCGAAGCGTTGCTTCTAGGTTATCGCGAGCTAAATTTCAGAGGAATAAAATCAAATATTCCTACGTCGTGAGACCACTAGGAAAAGAGTACCCTCTCGACACCGTTCGTGTTATAAGTCACCTTCTGAAGAATTCATCAAAATATCTTCGGTCTTGCAAAATTTTACAAATTTAACAGGTTCTTAAGGACGAATTCAGCGCTCCATCGCTAACGAAACGTCATAAGCTCTGAAATAATTAATTAGACCAAGTGGATTTTTGTCTCACCCACTCGCAATGTTTCATCAATAACATTGCCAGTTTGTATTAACAAAGAAAAACTTATTACATTATAAAATATAGACAATCCGGTATGAGGCGTGGGGTCTTGGTTTCATATACGTCTTTCAGCAAAGTGAGCCGGCAACAACACACTCGACCATATGATCGCAGACAAGAGAAAGTTATGAAAATGTTATCGATCTAAAGTGCTGTGTCCCTGCTTACTATATTTTTTTAGAAGAATATTTAGTGAGAACCGAGAAAATTGAGTGTTACGAGATAATCTGAAGCCTTTTTCCTTTTTATTTTGATTATAAACTACCGTCTACGTGTTACATCCTGTTCGCATTATAGAAATTGAAAGAGGAAGCAGTTGTCACAAACACACGTTTCGAGGGGAAGATGTAAAACGTTCCTTGCTTATTAAATGATACAAAACTTGGCAGATATTTTCAGTCAGAGAAAAATTTAAGGCGACAAATCAAAATACAAATTCTTTAACACATCATTTGACTTCTTTTGAAAAAATGTAGGTTATATTAAGAACACAGCGTAACTGAATATTTATCAGCACACCTCTAGAAAATGAAAATAAGCTGAAATCCAGCTCACACATAGATTTTGGAATAAATGATCGTCTTCTTTGCTCTTTTTTTTTTGTCCTACATAAATTAACGAGTGAACCACATGCTCCTCGTTCTTGTTCGTCATAACTCGAGTCGGAAATTTAACGAAATTTGAAATGAGATTGCCTAATTGCATTTGCTCGTTCCACATAAAATCATGAGTGCTACCCGTTGGTGATTTTCATTGAAGGCATTCTGGGTGGCGAATATTTATCTATTAGTTTAGTTTGAAATGACAGAAAGAAATAGATCCTGAACGATCTTGGCAGGAAAATTTTGAAGATCCGTAAAGATCTTGGCAAGAAAATTAAAGATCTTGGAAAGAAAATAAAAGACCCCTGAAGATCTTGACAAGACAATGAAAGATCCTTGAAGATTTTGAACATTTATTTTTTATC
>NC_142680.1:20138228-20263228 GCF_964200805.1 Pocillopora damicornis | reverse complement strand
ACATACATCAGTATGCATTAGTGTATATATTTCATTGTTTTTCCTATCATAAGTGTCCAGTTAAACTAACAGCCAGCTGCACACATATGGATTTCGGTTCAACTGGAGGAAATTGAATAAAAAACTTACACATTTTGTAAGTTTTGACCAGTAATCCCTATTTAAAAATCAGCTAAGAGAATTTTACTTTGGTTTTGCAAAAGTTGTTTCTTATGAGAAAGGATTCACCATAAGCTCTCCCCTCTTGTGGAGACACGGTGGCCTTATGATTAGTGAGGTGGAGTCAGGGTCAAGAGATCTGCATATATAACCTAGCCAGGTCATGTGTTTTTGTGCAAAATAATTTACTCTCATAGTACCCCTCTCGACCCAGAAGTATAAATGGGTACCAGACATTAGTCAGGGGAACCTGATGAAATGACAGGAGGGAAGAGGGAGGGGGGGGGGGGGAGGGGGTAACCATGGGGTGGACCGTCATCATGTCCGGGGAGGAGTAGTAATACCTAGTCGCTTCATGTGAGGAATCCAGGATTATAAGCTCAGGGCCTGGATGGGCCACTGCTTAAATACAGACTTTACCTACCTACGTACTACAGCCTCTGGTTTAAATAATTTCAATTGCTTCTGTTACGAATTATACGAACTTGCAACATACAGATGATGATTTTTTGCCCAATTTATCTCAGTCAAATAGGACTGTCTTTTAAAAATCTTCAAATTTTCAAAAATCCAGACAGAGGCGGAGTTTTCTATACTAATGTCTGAGAACTTTGTAGGCTTCCCGCAATCTGGCGGGACGCGTAATTAAGCACACAGTGGTAAAGGGCCCTTCAGTAGTAGCTACAAGACGTAGCACCCCCCGGGGAACCCCTATATATAAGAGGGCGAGGATGCGCGCCGGAATTTCGAAAACGACCCCTATAAAATTATAAAAGGTACCTGAGTCTTATCCGTGTGGGAGTGGCAACAACAGATATCTACCCCTATAAAGTATCAATTTAAACTAAAAAAAATTGAAAAATCCCAGAAATAAGAACTTCTTTATCGATGTGCTCTAGAGGCTCAAGTCAGATCATTAAAATCGTCCTAGTGCTTATTAAATGCTTATTTCAGGTATTTTATTGAGCGGAAAACATCTTAAAAGGTACCAGCTAGGTCTCTGGCAGTCCACTAAAGTTGGTGACACCATAAAAGGTACCAGATCACTGATTTTGACCCCTGAAAGGTACGACAAGCATCCTCACCCATTTCTGATCGCCTCCTCTCCCACCTCCCCCACCAACCCTGTCAGCACCTAAAAATAAAAGATGCGATTTGCCAACTACGAGCTGTCAGTCTCGTACCACGTAAAATTCACGTAAAGTGGTTATTTACCTATAAAAACTTTAGGCACTGATCAAAATCTGTCCTGCTTTGAGGCAGGACGGCTGTACTTTTTTTTGTTTTGTTCGTCTTGACATAATTTGGTAGGGATTAAAATAACTGTACGTCTGCATTTGTTAAACAGACTTTTCAAGTGCATGCGGAACTCGATCTGTGCACTTCTAGTCAAATTTGCAGAAAACTGCTTGCGTGTCATCCTTTGTTTTCAAGGTGTCCGACCAGGTATGACTGAAAATGGCACCTCGCTTTGAAAAGAATCCTTTGTTGTTGCTTCTTACTTCCTGAAATTATCACTTGAAATTCGCTCCGTAATGTAAAAAAAACAACAACAACAACGCGAGTAATACTTATATATCTAAATTCTTTTATCACAGGAAAAATTGTAGGTTTCGTTCTGGAATGAAAACCTCTATAAACTCATTCACAAATTTCGTTTCGAATAATTTTACTATGGTATGCGACAACCGGGATGAACTCGTTCTTGAACAAAACTCATTACGATATCATGTAAAAGGCCCCAAAGAGTTTTTATTCCCAGAGCATCATGCTTTGCTTTCCTGCCAGAACACTATAAATTTCAATAGTGTTGAAGCAACAACCCGCTTTGAACTATTCATTTGTGTTGGTATCAATTATTGCGTGACTAGCTTCTAATATAGCTGGGATAGGGGAAAACACAACGTAAAACCTGAGCTCCCGGCAAAAAGTAATACCCAAGCGTAATATAATGACCGAAACAGTTATTGGTCTTATAAAATCATAAATAAACTAGATAAGAGTGTTGTGTTAGATTTGTTTACAAATTGTAGTGATTTATGCCTCGATATGCCAATAAAAGGTGGCGACAAGTAGGCGCACCATGTATATTTCATAGTCGCTAGCAAGTAAATTTTGCCGGACTTTGAGTTCGTCTCACAATAGAACAACACAATTGCACAAGAATATTTTTACAATAACTTTATAACCATCCTTTTGTCTTTTAAAAGCAAGAAGCTCAGTAGATTTTGTCATATCGGTCATTGTTAAAACTGTCTTTGTTTTGATGCTACTTTTCGACATAGAAAAAGTATGTCGGACAAAAATATTTACCAAAAAATAAATATTTCTTTGCCATCCTCAATAATGTCAGGGGATTAAGTTTAGTTGATTAAACAAAGGATTATGCCCACAGAAATACCGGAGGTCAAGTAAATTCGTTACATGAGGTCACAGAACTCGGGTAATATTCAGAGTGAAAATTTGCATATTTGAGCGGTCCAACGAAAAACATCATTTCTCAAAAACTAAAATGTTTTTTCACAAAAATACTACACCACAACTATTAGGACATATTGGGCTACAAAATATGAAAGTAGGAGAGAAAACGAATTTGGTTGACTTGCCGCCGTTTGTCTGATGCATGTTGACATTAGCTCTTAATTGGCTTCTGATTTTGTGTCCATATATCCCTCCCATTCTCAGAAGGGAAAAAATATTTATTTTGCAACTGGATAATATGTTGAGCTGATGTTTATAACCATTTGCAATCACCTTTTTTCAGGCCAGGATGACTTAAAAGAACAACTTTGTAAGAAGCATCAGTCTTCTCACAGTTGCTATGGCTACAGGAAGAAGTTCAATTAAAGTTCCATGTGAAAATGAAGACTTACCTGACAAAGAAAATGCACCACATTTTGACGAGGACACTTTACGAGGTGAGCTAGGTTCAACTTCGGCTTCAGTAATTGTTAGAACAATTTCTATTCGATCAGGATCAGTTTCAAGAATGCAAGCAGATGTGGAAAAGGATACATACACTGCATGACCACTTTAAAGGATATTTGGTCATTCATGACTCTCTTCTATGATTACAATATGCTGTTCATTGAGAAGATCTATGACACAGAAACTTTTGCTATTTTCTTTTCTAACAGTTCAAAGCAATAACACAAAGTTATAATAAGTTAAGACTTTATTTGATCATCATATAGCATCCATTGTGTAAGTTTGCATCAAAGGTACCATCATCATCATCACTATCATCTTTCTATTTTAATGAAACACAATCACTTTGAAACCTTCAACATTCCCTCCCTTTTCCTCGAGCAACCCACAGGTATTTGATCTTCATCCAAGCCAAAGAGGGTGGGGGGGGGGGGGGTTTACCCTGCCTGACTGGCGTTAGGGAATTTGAATAAAAACTGTCACATCTAATTTCCAGTAGAGTACAAGTGTTAATTATCATTGAATATGGAGGTGTTTAAGGTAGATAGTGTACTTTCACTAACAAATGGCTCAGTAGAAATGAGGCTTCAAGGTCTAGGTTTTAAAGCTTGGTCAATTAGTTTTTAAAGCTTGATCAACTAGTTGAAAGTCAAATTGCTAATTATTTCGCCTTTTACATTAAATTATGTGGGGCATTTGAACATTTTATTAATTTTGCCCAGGGAATGGGAATTTTAGGAAACCTATCTCCAAAAATTTAAATGCCCAGGGGTTTGCCTCAAGTTGAGTGATGCCTAACTCTCATCATTATTCTTACCCATGTTGTCACCTACATCATTGGCATTATCATAACTATTGAAAATCTGCAGATTTTAAATCTCCAGATCTTGGCAGCTCTGATTATACACTAATAATTATTAACTACGACCACAGACTTTGACACCTATTTGTAATTATTTTTTTTCGAATTATTTTATTTTTTCTTTGCAGCCACAGCTGATGTTTATAGAAATGAGGGTAATGAAGCCTTCAAGAAAGGAGATTTCATCAATGCTATTCATTTTTACACCAAAGGAATTAAAATGAACTGCAACGAGAGAGAACTGAAGGCCAAACTGCACAACAACAGGGCTATTGCACATTCTAAACTTGGTAAGATGATGAGAGCTTTAATAGGCATTTTTTTTTTCTATTTTGAAGCTATTGAGTTGTCAGTGGTAGTTTTCTGAAAAAGGTGATAATTTTGAATGCATGCCCGGAAAAATTTAGAGCTTATCTTGGCCTCTCAAATATACAAAGAAGTAACCTCTTACCCCAGATATCAACGAGCATCACAAGTTTTTCTCAAAATTATAGTAATGGTAGTTGGTTTGTTACATTTATGGCTAATCAGAGATATTTATTTCAATAACAGGAAATCACCAGGATTCACTAAGGGATGCAGAAGCAGCCATTGAGTTAAATCCAACTTTCCTTAAGGCAATTGTGAGAGGTTAGATATGTTAGCTGTACTATAATAATAATAATAATAATAATAATAATAATAATAATAATAATAACAACAATAATAATAATAAAAAGAACTCAACACTCTAAGGTTAAATGAGGTTAAATAGAGTTCAATCTTGTCTCAATGGACTTTAATTAAGAGGTCGAGACCACCCTGATGTACATTTGAATCCAGCTCTTGACTGCTACGCCATTACTTCCATTAATCATGATGAGAATATTATTTTGAATGGGATGAAGAACTCAATGCGGAATGCAAAGCAAAATTTCAGCATGAATATTTTAGTTCCTTAAGTTCAATGAGTCACTGGTGTCAGATATGTTAAGAGCGTGTCCACGAGAGCACCGGGCAGTCGTGCTACATCCCATCTCACCGATTTCAATGAAACTTTGGCAGTTTAAAGGGTCTACCCCAAAACTCAAAACGACAAACTGGTTTCTGTTTTGGTTTTTTTTTTCCGGGGGGAGATAGACCACCCCCCAATTTTTCTTGGTTTTCACCAAGGAAATCGCTTCAAATAGGTAAAATGTATGAAGCTCTCATTGCGATGGTATTACACTGATAGCTTTGAGGATTTGCACACATATTTTTACATCCTTAGTTAATGTCTGCTGCGAGTATCAGTCAGTTTGATCGACGGCTTGTCAATCAACAGAGGCAAATATACGACTGTGTTTTTAGACTTTTCGTTTCATCTAAATATTTTACAACTTTGAGGTCAAATATCCCCCGTTGCCAGAAAGCTACAACACTAATCTTAATTACCCTTTATAACCCATCATTTCATCTCTGAAAATCATCAAAAACATCTTTGGGCGCTACCGTATTTTTGTCTTGGATGCCTTTTAAAATCTGCGACTGTGACAAGTTTCTCTCAACTACACCTGTCACACAATTTTTGCTCTAGGCGGTCACTTGACGAAATAAACCTACATTTTTTAGCTCTTTATACAAGATGATTGATCAAGAAAGGTGAAAATTGTGAAAAACTTTCGAGAAAAACTTTCGAGATACATGTAGAAGAAAAATCAATTGGAAAATCGTAGCGTTTCTTTCTTCGGTCGTTTATTACTTTGAAGATTTGCTAAAATCAGCAGATATGGCTTTTGTACGGCACAAAACATTCATTATTTTCTATTTTCATTAGTCTCTCATTTTAGGGGATTTTAAAGTCACATGCTGCGTGTTGGCTGATATTATTACATGTTCCAGTGTGCTACAACTTCGGCTTTCCCAGACGAGAAATTCTGCGCTCTCGCTCGAGAGCAAATATAAATTGTTCTATTGGACTAAAAACTGTGCCTCTATCCCGAAAATAAAATTAAAATAGTGTTGACGTTGTTACTTACCGCCATCGAACATTTACATACAGAACTCCGCTATGCTAACATCTGTTGTGTGACCCAAAGACTCTCCGTAGGAATTATTCAAGCGCGTTGTTCATGCTATCTGCTAGATAACAATTTCAGAATAATCTGCAGATCTCTATGACTATTTGCCTGGTTCGATCGTAAAATATCTGCATATTTTTTCAAGTATTCTATTACCACATATAAATCTACATCTCTTTAGATCGAGTGTTGCCGGCGTTTAATTGACTTATAAAATTTTTAAATAAGAATGAGCCAGCAGTAATTTGACGAGTAGCCTTCCTGCAAATTTCCCTTGATGAAATCCCAAGGCATAGCCAGTTGTTTTCGTGAGCAAAGACAATAAATATGAAAGAAAAGTGAGATGCGAATGTCTTCTTTTTTTTTAGCTTAATAGCAGCTTCACCCCCTCCTGCTGTCTTCGTCTAAATTTTGCAAGGTCCCTCCTTATCTTCTGCCTTGTTCGGTCAGTTTCGAATTCTGAAGCTAGATCATTGGCATCGGCCTCTCCGTCCTCATTCATATTTACAGAGGGGGACCTCATCAATAAACCAATTTTTGTTACGGCAGATAACCGGCTGAAGTATCGAGCGATTTGCTGCTGTATCAACCGGTCAGTCTTAGACAACATTTCTGGCTGGTGTCGTCTCTTAAACTCTCTCGATATTTGGGAAATCACATTAGAGGCGGTTGCCTCACTAGTTTCCTCCCTTGCCCAGCACACGTCTAGAAGATAATTCCCTGCTTTCTGAGAAAGGTGGCTGTTTTTTGTGTTTTCCAAAGAGCCCATCCAAAGTCCTCTTGGCTAGTTAGGGATTGTTCGTCAGAATTTTTACCTGAGGTTAGACCTCGAACGTAGCCGTCCCCTATAGAATGGTAAGCCGGTCTCAGTCCATTTCCTCTTGATCTTATCCTAGGCGGAATTTTTTTGTCGGCTTCACTGTGTTTGTCTTTGTCAGGGTACATTTGGATAGCAGCCAATGACTGAAACGTCTTGATACATCCTTATTTTAGCAAGAATATCTCGCTTTCTTGTTCCGTCTATGACGGATTGGGTATTGTTCTCGCGATGACGCGCGTTCAGAAATCTGTGCACGTTGCTGATAACCACCCGCTTCTACGACTAGTTTGCTGAAGGTTTCTAATGTGATGAGCCTAGTGAGACCCTGAGGTGCTTCAAACTATGCCAGTTGGTCTGCGCTATAAACTTGTCGCAGTTCTTAAGTCAGAGGGAGGATCGCCCACCTCTATCTATGTGAGCGCCTCTACAGTACCTGAGTATCCCTAGCAATCATATGATATAAAGTTCATCTCAGTCACAAATCACCAGTTAGGAAAACTGATTTTCAGATAAGCGCTCTTCTTGCCCTTCTTCCTTATTCATTGTCGACTCTAAGATAGCAGCTACAGTACGCGTTCTATTTTCACCAGCTTTGATTTCTTCTGCCATCTGCAGATTCATCTATCTCTCACTTTATGTCTCCGATTTTTATGAGGAGGATACTGGCATTAACGAACCCGAAGGTCTGAATCTCACACCAAGTTGTGCACGATATTTGAGGTACATCGTGAAATCGCGGCCTTCGTAATCTCCAAATAAGCCAATACGCGCTAGAATAAGCTCCATCTCGGACGAAACGCATGTTTGGGATACATCGACGTTTCTCAAATGTTGTTTTTTTTTTTTTTAAGCTGTATACCCACGAATTTAGAGGTATGAGATCTTGCCGTCGCTGGCCAGCGGGAGAAAAGTAACATTTGGTTCTACAGTTAGTTGCAAATGAACAAGACAACTGCACCATCTTGACTTTATCAATTCGAGTGTTAGATTGAATTGAGGGCTTTTTAGACACTCGATTTCTTATATGGTATCACTATGAAGACGTAATACAACTGATACACCTACACTACATAGGATTAACAATGTCTGTTGCGCTGTTGCGAGAAGGAGGAAAATATTACCGGAAGTGTACGCTCTTTTTAAAGAGAGTTTTAGAGACGTTTCAGAGATGTCTATCCAAGCTAAGCGAGATCGCCCTCCAGTAAAAAAATTTTCCAAGGAATAAACGTGGCGAGCGTGAAGAAACGCACATTTGTTTCATCATTGTGATCAAAGCCCAATGATGTACCTAAATTGGTACTTACGGTGTCAAACCATTGATTATGACAGGGTGAGCTTAGTTTTTCTGTCGAGGTCGACGTGACTTCACATTAAAAGCATTTTTGACGGAACAAACTAGTGAGCATCACTGCACGAACTGAGAAATTAAAAACTTGTATTTATCTCCCACGCGTTTCGTCTGACAATAGTAGACTTCATCAAGGATTTTTTCAAGCAGGGCAAATAAGCTTGCTCATATACAAATAGTAAATAAGTTATCTCTTTACTATTGAAGTCAGTGGATAGAATACGCCAGGTGCGCCTATGGTGTTATACATGCGTGACATTTTCCGGACGTTACATGTACGTGTACGTGATCCGTTTAAGGGTCAAAGATTTAGTGTAAATATTTCACTCCTCAACATCACCCAATGTCTCTAGTTTACAGAAGTCTTAGAACGTGTCATTATATGGAGTTGCCTTCTGCGGGTAGAAGACTACAAGCGAATTTCTCAGGCGTAATTGCCTTTGATTTCTCAATTGATGTTGTCGCAAACACAGTTTTTGGGAGTCACGAGACAAAAAAACTTATCAGGACCTATTTATGGAAATAAATAGCAAATAAAAACATTTTCTCGAGAAATAAAGTCACAAATGACGGGGGTTCTCCGAAACAAATAATGATAGAAAAAGATTTCAGTTCTGGTCAATATTGACTTTTCATGGCCTACTTCTAAATCTGAGGGAACGTGCTGAGGGAATAAAAAAAACATAAGTGTGTGATAATGCAAGCAATAGAATGAAAATACAAATAAAGAAAAAGGAGAAAACATAGGAACCCGTGTTGCAGCGTGAAGATATCTTTTGAACCAGACCTACACACATAAGCCCGACACCAGCCAGGGAAACTCGAAAGAGTCCTGTATATGAACTAGCTCGCACATGCACGCAGGAAAGGCCATGACAATCAGCAAAAATAATAGCAAATGCAGATGAAATTTGCAGTCAAAAAACAGGAAAATAAGATAACAGAGGGATTAAGAACTTTCTAGAAGTGCCTTCTTGAAAAAAAAGATGAACAATTTTTACTTCTCATAAAAGGTCACGAAGTGACCCTACAAATATTGTTCCTGTACGTGGAATTTCTTGATGGTGGAAAGTGGAAAAAACATTTTCCAGTCTTATTTTCTGGAAACATGGCGTAGTTAATGAATTCATGGGGCTATTGATATTTCCTAACAAATAAGGAGGGCAGAGTTTCCCGTCAGTCGCGGTATGGAAAAGCCGAAGTTGTTACACTCGGGAACTTGTACGTCGACAAGCAGGCGACATGTGACTTTAAAATCTCCTCTCCTGTTACAGTTTCCTTATCGTAAACTGTGCGATAATGATAATAGACGATCAAAGTATAGTCTAATGAATTTTTTGTTCTGTACAAGAGCCCTATGTCCTGATTTTAGCAAATCTTCAAAGTAATAAACGACTCAAGAAAGAAACGCTACGATCTTCCCATTGATCTTCCGTCAACATGCATCTCTCTAAACGTGAAATTTTCCATTCCTACAAAAAATCTCGAAAGTTTTTCACAGTTTTCACCTTTCTTGAACAATCAAGCTAAAAAATGTAGGTTTATTTTGTCAAGTGACCGCCTATAGCAAGAATTGCGTGACAGGTGTAGTTGAGAGAAACTTGTCACAGTCGCAGATTTTAAAAGGTATCCAAGACAAAAATACGGTAGTGCCCAAAGATTTTTTTGATGATTTTCAGAGATGAAATGATGGGTTAAAAAGGGTAATTAAGATTAGTGTTGTAGTTTTCTGGCAACGGGAGATATTTGACCTCAAAGTTGTAAAATATTTAGATGAATCAAAAAGTCTAAAACCAAAGTCGTATATTTGCCTCTGTTCATTGACAAGCCGTCAATCAAACTGACTGATATTCGCGGCGGCCATTAACTAAGGCTATAAAAATATGTGTGCAAATTCTCAAAGTAATCGGTTAAATATCATCGCAGTTAAAGCTTCATACATTTTACCTATTTGAAGCGATTTCCTTGGTGAAAACCAAGAAAAACCGGGGGGAGTGGACTATATCCACCCGGAAAAAACCAAAACAGAAACCAGTCTGTTTTTTTTAGTTTTGGGGTAGACCCTTTAAACTGACAAAGTTTCATTGAAATCGGTGAGATGGCATGTAGCGCGACTACCCGGTGCTCTCGTGGACGCGCTCTTAAGTCACTATCTAGCTGTTTTAAAAAGAAGGATCAGGACTTACCTAACTTTTAGTGTTTTTGTGGGAGTTGTTGATCCCAATTTAAGTGTTCTTAGAAGTTTCAGTTGTCTGTAGACCTAAATAAATCTAACTGAAACCTAATAGGGCCTGTTTATTCTTTTCCGTTCAGTTTTTTTGTATTGTTTTGTTTTGTCTTTTTTTTTTCTTCTGGTCTGTGATGATTTCAATGGTTTCAGGTTCTTTTCTCAGAATTGAGCTACAGTAACAGTATGCTTATTTGTGTTGTTGCCTACAGGAGCCACTGCTTGTATTGAATTGAAGAGATTTGAAGAAGCAATCACTTGGTGTGATAAGGGACTAGCTGTATCCTTTGAAGGAATCTTTCATTTCTAACCGTGGGTATAATGGAAAAAAGTTTCCAGCTCATATACTTTCAAGGGAGAAAATACAAAGAAGGGTATTAATTATGATGGGAACCTGTCAGCTTATATACTTTAAGTGTGTGTGATTAAAAACATAGGAGAAGTTATTACCTCATGACTTATTAATGAAATTACTCCTTTTAGCCAATTTGACTTAGTTCTACTATCCATGCCAATAACTGGTAGATTAGTTTAAATAACCCTTTAATTTCCCAGACCAAATTTGTAATTATCCTTACTGTCAACCATACAATTCTTGTAATGTTAGTACAGAGAATTCAGTACTGCATCAACTAACCAATTTTAAATTGATATATTTTTTTTTACTCCCAACACTTATCTGATTCATATTGTATTGCTATTGTAAGGAGAAATTCTCTTTTGGTCACTCACGGGAGTTAAAGGGTTAGAAGACTAATATTCATCCAGTTTATACATAGTACTTGGGTAGATGATCTCTCTAAAACAAGCCAGAACAAAAAGCTCTTTAATGTTTACATATCTTATGCAGATTTTCTGCCTTCGACCTTTTGCCTCTACTTAGAGACTCAGAAACTTTCGTTGTGCTTTTCTATGGACAAATAAAAATTTTAAAGATATGTATTTATTTTATGTATTTTTGTTTTTTCCACATTTTTAACCCTTAACATAAAAAAGATTGACAAAAACAATAGGATCTTGTCGTCATTAAGACTTCAGTCTGTCAGTAAAGTGGGAGATAAGTCCATGGAGGAAAAAGATCCTATTAGTCATGACCACGGTAGTGCAAGTTCAGGTGATGTCAAGAAAGTCATAGATCTCTATAATCAGGGAAAAGAAGCCATAGACTACCACAACCTACATCTTAAAATAGCTAAAGAAGTAGGAGACAAGCATGGGGAGGGTGCTGCTTATGGAAATCTTGGCAATGCTTATGACCGTCTGGGTGATTTCAAAAAAGCCATAGAGTACCACAACCTACATCTTAAAATAGTTAAAGAAGTAGGAGACAAGCATTGGGAGGGTAATGCTTATGGCAATCTTGGCAATGCTTATCTTAGTCTGGGTGATTTCAAAAAAGCCATAGAGTACCACAACCTAATTCTTAAAATAGCTAAAGAAGTAGGAGACAAGCATTGGGAGGGTAACGCTTATGGCAATCTTGGCAATGCTTATCTTAGTCTGGGTGATTTCAAAAAAGCCATAGAGTACCACAACCTAGATCTTAAAATAGCTAAAGAAGTAGGAGACAAGCATGGGGAGGGTGGTGCTTATGGCAACCTTGGCAATGCTTATCACCGTCTGGGTGATTTCAAAAAAGCCATAGAGCACCACAACCTACATTTTAAAATAGCTAAAGAAGTAGGAGACAAGCATGGGGAGGGTAACGCTTATGGCAATCTTGGCAATGCTTATCTTAGTCTGGGTGATTTTAAAAAAGCTATAGAGTACCACAACCTAGGTCTTAAAATAGCTAAAGAAGTAGGAGACAAGCATGGGGAGGGTGCTGCTTATGGCAATCTTGGCAATGCTTATCTTAGTCTGCGTGATTTCAAAAAAGCCATAGAGTACCACAACCTAATTCTTAAAATAGCTAAAGAAGTAGGAGACAAGCATTGGGAGGGTAATGCTTATGGCAATCTTGGCAATGCTTATCTTAGTCTGGGTGATTTCAAAAAAGCCATAGAGTACCACAACCTAGATCTTAAAATAGCTAAAGAAGTAGGAGACAAGCATGGGGAGGGTGCTGCTTATGGCAATCTTGGCAATGCTTATCACCGTCTGGGTGATTTCAAAAAAGCCATAGAGTACCACAACCTACATCTTTTAATAGCTAAAGAAGTAGGAGACAAATCCTCGGAGGCAATGGCCTACTGTTCATTAGGATTGGTTTTTGAGTTACAAGGTAGACTGCGAAAAGCCGTTGAACATTACCAAGCTAGCATAAACTTATTCAATTCCTTGAGAGTACTTCTAATATCTAAAGATGAGTGGAAAGTTAATTTTCGAAATCAGCACCAAGTGGCGTATACGGGTTTGTGGAGAGTTCTCCTAGAACAAGGTAATGTAGATGAAGCCTTATTTGTTGCTGAGAAAGGACGGGCTCAAGCTCTGACCGACCTCATGGAATCCAGTTATTGTGGTGGAACAAGTCACCAAGAGGGAGAAGATGAAGATTGCGCAGTTTTAAAAAACGTTCCATCAAACACTGTCTTTCAGGCAGTGGACAAAGCTAACGTCAATCTTTGGGTTGTGTCCGAAGGAAAACAAGTTCAGTTAAGACAAAGTAAACTGAAAGGTTTTGTTTCAGAGAATAGTGGATCCAGCCTGTCCTTTGAGTCGTTCATGCTCGGTGTCTATACACAACTTGGTGTTCGTTCTAATGTGAGATGCGAGAACCGATCTTTAGATGCTTTGAGGGAGGGCCGTTCAAAAGTGGATGAGAAGACCAAAGAAGCCAAGCCTCAACCTCACATCCAACGAGACGGATGCTTGAGCACTTTGTATGATATCGTTATGAAGCCGGTGGCGGACTTGATTGAAGGGGATGAGCTACTCATTATTCCTGATGGACCCCTGTGGATCGCTCCTTACGCTGCATTGAAGGATGGTAATTCTAAATACCTGTGTGAATCGTTCACAATTCGAGTCGCTCCATCGTTAGCAAGTCTTAGACTCATTGCCGATTGCCCAGATGATTATCACAAAAGAAGTGGTGTGTTACTTGTAGGAGATCCGTGGGTATCTGAGGTTACTAAAAGCGAGGGAAAGAAAGTCTTCGAGCAGCTTCAGTATGCTAAAAAAGAAGTAGAAATGATCGGAAAAATTCTGAATATCACGCCAATCACTGGCAGTCAGGCCACGAAACGTGAGGTGTTGAAAAGACTCAGTTCCGTTTCCCTAGTTCACTTTGCGGCACACGGATGTATGGAAACTGGCGAAATTGCTCTTACACCTGACCCAGACTGAATATCTACTGTGCCAACTGAGGAGGATTACATTTTAACAATTGGAGATGTGTTGAATGCTCAACTTCGGGCCAAACTTGTTGTGCTTAGTTGCTGCCACAGCGGCCGGGGCGAGATCAAGGCTGAAGGTGTGGTTGGCATTGCGCGCGCTTTTATGGGGGCTGGTGCTCGGTCTATTGTGGCTTCCCTGTGGGCGATTGATGACGAGGCTACTCTTGAGTTCATGAAACACTTTTATCAACAACTTGCAGGAGGTAAACCAGTAAGCGAGTCACTGAGCCTGGCCATGAAAAGCCTCAGAGAATCAGACAAGTTCTGCGACATCAAACACTGGGCGCCCTTTTTGCTGATTGGAGATGACGTCACTCTTGACTTCATGGAAAGGAGAGAGAAAATTTGAATATGAAATCACATAAATGAAAAATTTTTTATTCCATCTCAAAATGAATGACGCAGGAACTTGGAAGGTTTAAATGCTTCCCTATTTTGGCGCTTTTTGGCTATTTTTCATTACTTTTCACTTTTTTGTTAAATGAAACTTGAGATGTGTGACTTTACTTTGGTGAAGAAATAAAACAGACTATTTCAGTATATTTTGTTCAGTGGAATTGCTATTTTTTTACCTTTACAAATTTAGATGCTTGCGAAGAGAACAAGATGCAACAAGGCTTCTTTTGTTAATGCCTAAAGTTGTTGAAGGTGACTACGAGGTTTTCGTTTCGCCAAAATGACACTCAGATCTATTCCTTTATTGCAATCAGACATGTGTAAAATAATTTAAAGGTTTTTTTCTTGTACACAACCAGGAGCTTGTTCACTGGGTTTTAATTACGTTGATACTCTAAGCTTTTGATAAGAAAAGAAACAGTTTGTCATTTGCAAAAGGTGGCGAAATTTTAATTTCAAAAATGTTATTTGCAAAATTTGCAGCCCTGTGTGAATTGATCTTAATGGTTTTTCTACGTCATAAATTACTTTGTTGTAATTTGCAATTATCTTTACAAAAAAATAGATTATCATTTTCAACTTTTTTTCAATCCATTTTAATGCAATCTAACTCCATCAGTGCCAAGATTGCCATTCTAAGCTTAATTTGAAGAAGTAATCATCAGAGATGATGTTGTTGAATTTACTGACCATATGTTAGAGACATTAGACCTACTCTCAGGGGTGTGGCCAGCCTTTAGTCCCGTGGGCCCAGCCTACAATTGTTTTTCGCTCGCTTGACTTTTCTAATATGACTCTTACAAATGTTGAAACAAAAATTGAAATTTCTCAGGAAAAAGGCCTACAGCAAGTCAAAGAGCTGGCTACAACGGCCTGCTTTCAATCAAACGAGTTTGATCAATTTTAGTCCGTTTTATCAAACACTCATCAGTTTGTTTTAGAGATCGACGACAGAGACAAATTGTCCATGTAATCTAAACAAGGAAATAGCGAAGCAGAGTTTACTTTAACTGAAGTTTCCATTGTTGTGACTTTTAATGTAGGTGACATGGAATTTGTTGTTTTCATTAGGAAAATATTTACGCCAATAAATTAGGGAAACACTTGAAGTAAGCCATGTAGTCCTCAGTAGGAATTGTTTTTGTGAAAATGTTCACGAATAAATGTAAATCTAGGCCGTAGTTAAAAAGGTTCAGGGCTTCAGGATAAAACTTGCTTTTTTTTGAAAATTTCCTGTTCAAATTTTTTTCATGGCTTTAAATTTACCTTAGTATAATTTGGAGATGTCTGACGATATCTTTCTTAGATTTAAGAATTTATACTTAGGTATTCAGAGCACGCTTTGCAATTAGAACCTTTTATGTGGTCAAAAGTTTAAGGTATACTGTATCACAGCTGTTTTAAAAGAAAGTTTTGTAAAATCAATGTTAATTTTTGACAGATTTTCATAACTACCATTGGTATATGCTGGTATAAAATGTAATAGTTAACCTTGCACATGGTTGAATATGATGTAACGTAGGATTTTAAAAACAAGCTGGGACAATTTCGACTAAACATTCTTTTAATAATGTCAGTGTATCTGGTGTGAATTGTTTTGATGCTATTTGTATTTAAAGTTGAAGCTATTTGTTCACTTACCTTAGTTTTTATTCATTAACTCATTAACTCCCAAGTTGTGAAGAAAAATTCTCCCAACTGATAAGAATAAGTTTCTTTGTTGCTTCATTCTGAGAATTCGATGAAACATAACGTTTCTAGTGAAAAATAATCCGCTAGTTTAGATTTTCTCTAATTCTTATTGACACCATGTTTGTCGGTGCATGGATTTTGCGAGGAGAATTTAAGTTATGATCAATCTTGGGAATAAATGGGTTCATTTTAGTGTCTCCGTTTAGCGCGTACTTTACTTAATGCCTTGAACAATTTAATGCAGTTTGTATTGTACTTTTTTTTACTTTTTTGTGTAAGAGAAATAGAGAGTGTATAAAATACAAAAACTGGGTTTGTTTTCATTGTCTGTCTCCATATTCTAAGGATTCGCGTGAGATGCAGGGAGAACAGATCCTACGGGGACTTCAATGCTTGTTTTGACCCGCGCGCGCCAAGTTGATAATCCTTGCAGCTGACAGTGTAGTGACATTCCATGTTTCAAGCCCCCACCCACTTAACAAACGCTCGTCGACTGTTCGATTGTGTCTCTTTCACTGTCTACCGTTCTCCATATTGTCACACGATTTTGAATGCCGACGGACGTGTTCATACTGTTACCTGTTTGCGCCCTTTTTACCTTTTTACACCTTTTCACATTTGTGCATCTCTTTTTTCTCCTTTCTTTTGTTCCTTTCCTTTTTTTCATCGTACTTTTCCTTTATTCCCATTTTTACGCGCACTTCTTTCATCGCCCTCAACTTTATTCTTCTACGCGTTTCATTAGACGTGACTATCTCCTTGTCTGTTTCAGTTTTCATTCGTGTCCATCCTCGCGCAACGTCAGGTCTCTTGCAACTCATATACCTCTTTACTTCCCCAGAGTAGTTGTTATTATGCTTATTTTGTTCACTTTAGGATGGTGTCCTCTTAGCATCATGTCTAGTAAAATCTTAGTTTTCCTTTCGACTCATTCCCAGTCCACAGGGGGTCTCAATTTTAAGTCTCACTTGCCAGTGTTTGCTCTCCTCGGTCCTCTCATCACAGTAGCAGCTATAAAACGAAAGAGCTCCCTCCAAGTCTCTGCGACATAATCGATGCATTTTGTTGGAAACAAGTCCTTTAATGTCCAAATTAAGGCTTCTTCTGTCATCTGATTGCGAATTAATCAAACTCTCGCCCAGGGTCCACATACATCGCGAGTCCAAGATGGCAGCAGGCCAATCTACAGACTTCTCCGAGTCGGTAGCCGTCATCTTGGATGTAGACGCAGAGAGGACCTTGAAAAAGTGTTTTTACAAGACAAAAATCAAGAAAGGTTAAGTTGTTGTAATGCTTCCTAAGAGGTAGTCGATGAAAACCTTTGCGTCGTTCAAAGAAAACGCAGCATTTTCCAGCGCAGTCGTGACTCGTTTGACTTAAAGACACAGAGATGGCGAGTTGATTAAGGCTTTAAATTTCAAACTCTTAAAGGCGGAAATATATCTGAAACAAAATCATTCACGAACATCACTATTAATTCTGAATAATGTAAATTCGATTCACGTTTACTTTAAATAATAAATTTTACTCCCATTTTGCCAATCATACAAAGAAATCAATACACTAAGCAATACCTTCAACAAGACACAGTTACACAGTTGTAAATCTCCATCCTCATCCTCAGTAGAACTATGCTATCACAAAGGTGGAATTATCGTGGAAGAAAAACCGTGCTTAAGACCTTCCTATATGCCAAAAAAAATTCGTGCCACTGGATCCGACATGTGCCACTAACCTACTTTCACATTTAACGTGACGTTCAGCTAAGATCAGCAAACTGTTTCTTTTTTTCTTCATTTTAAACGATTCCAATCCTAATAGTGGTATCATATTTGCATAAGAAAGCTAATGTCGACTCGAGACTCTGCATTATTTTTTTTTTTTTTGATGAAATGAAACACAACAAACCAGAGATACCGCGTACTTAAAACACTAACCGTTTATTCATTTTCTTACACATGACGCTCTTAACGGGATCAACGAGCTGCCAAAATTCTCTTCAAATCCGTTTTCGTTCGTGTGATAGCTTGACTTCTATTTCGATTTGACAGTTCAGTTCGGCAGTTTGACTGTTAAACCTTAAATGAAGATTTGTAGACACCAGCTGAATAGATTTATGAATTTGCTTAACGGCGAATGAACGCATTGAAATCAAAATTGATTTTCTTTAAGCTCAGCTCACTGAACTACAAGTCTGCTGTCAGATGATTAACGTGGACGCTATTTTAGTCCCTTAAATTTCTCATTTCTCAATGCGTCAGCAATTGAAATTATATTCATGAAACAGGGACGCATTTTGTGATACAAATCCTGGCAATGACTGGTGTAAGCCGCAAAGGTACAACGGATGATTACTGGTCATTCTGATTTTTCGGTCATTGCTAACGTAGTACTTGTGGTCATAAGCATGATCCTAAGCAGACCCTTGCAAAAGTTTCACCAAAACTGCAGAGACCTGGAGATTTTCGCTTAAACACACAACATTGGAGTAATATCAATGTAAGAAAAACAAATTATTTTTGATTTTAATGAAGCCTTTTGAATTTTCTGAAACACCCTTGCAAGTGCAATGACAGCTGAATGTCCCTAATAAAGATGAAATAACCTTGGCTTTGCTCTCTAAAACAATGACTTAATATTTAGAAAGTAATCATATGATTTGAGTGATCAGTTCCGTAATGTTTACCCTGAAACGGCATTTAAAAAATTGAAAACCATTTCTAGCTTCCGCACAGAATTCATGTTGGGCTTCTTGTGTTGTTTCGCTGCTCGTCTGTCTTCGTCCTTTAAAATGATAAGTTTGTTTGGGACATTAGGATTAGTTTTTTTAGCAAAATAACTGGCCAAGCTATGACTGCCCTATTAACCGAACCAGGTAGGAATTCGCATTCGCTGATCTTTTTTATTTTTTTCTCAGTTTAACACAGAGAACTCTTACACAATAAACTTTCAGCACCTTTGCTCTCTCAAAGTTCAGAGCCCTCTTACTTCATAACTTTTTCATTCAGTACGATGGTGTTGTAGTCTTCACGGCTTACTGTTATGAAAAATTCCTAAACTACACAGCAGTGAATCGTTGTTGTTAAGTGTTTCTTAATAATTGTGTGCTGAATATAATACGCGCCTATCAAAACAACATGTCTATTTACTATGAAGCGAAACTAACGACGTACATCTAAAAAGTTCTGCTTTGATTCTTTTTTATTCCTTAGTATTGATCAAAGGATCAACAGTTTTTAAGGAGAGATCAGTGTATTGTGTTTTAACAACAAAGTGATTGAACGAATATTTATGGAAGATTTTACGATGACAACCCGTGTGGACATAGACGAGCATGCATCACTCCTGCACCGCTCAAGCTATTAGCTGCCTCTTCCAAACGAAGACAGGCAAAACAAAAGATCCATCAAACTCTGGGCTGTAGGCTTTGCCTTGCTGTTACTATGGAATGTTGGTGGCCCATGTGTGTACATGATTCGTGGTGTAAATTGTTTCAAAGACAATTCCACTCTCTATTTTTGTGAGAAAGGCGCAGTGTTTCCATATTCCGAAGAACTACTGATAACATGGCTTGCTAAACTCTCTGTTTTCACAATCATCATCATTTTGGCACTGCAGAAAGTTCCAGATTTTCTTGGATACAAAGCCATCCTACATCAGCTGAAATTTCTTCCCTCCTGTTGGACTCTGATGATTCTTTTGTTTGTATCCTTGACCAGATACATCAAGCACGCTATATCTGCCAAATCCATCAATTCCTGGATGATATTGATGGGTTTGGCTTTTAACTACATTCTTAGAACTTTATTTGTTGGCTTTTTGAATTGTACGCAGTTGAATTTGTTGAACCGTCAATATCCCAGTTATATCTTTGTGTTGTCAAAGCTTTCCGTGCTGGTGTTATTTGCCATTTCTCTAATGAACTTGCTTGCCACCATTTTAGAACTTACTGTTCAAGTTCATAAGGCGCATCGATCTATGGGAGCACAACACTCAGAATATTTTGAAATGATAAATGATCATTTGGCGCAATTTTCGATTGAGTATCGAAAGTAATCGGAAATTTGCTTCACCACGCTCTGTGATTGGTCCAGAAAATTTAAACTCTAGCTCCCTTCGGAACTAATCAGATGCAACGCTAAACCCAATTGCGACTCGTACCTTCGCTTGTTTCCACGACCTTTGCAGTTTTGCTTGGTTTTACTTTGAATTCGTATCTGTTCTTTGAGATAATTTCCTCTGATTGGCCGATGTATTAACTTTGGCTTTGGTTTGAAAACACGCAATCGAAATGCACTATTAGGAATTCTATTACTTTCTATCTATGCGAACGACCGAGAAAATGTCTCTAAGCAATTGTAAATAGCCCGTTCCCCATCTCTCTGGTTAAAAAAGCACACGACACAATATTCGTGTTTTCGTGTCTCAAGCGAAATTGTTAGTTAATTCTTAGATGTTTCCCTTAACATATAAACGGGTTTAAATCCTAATATGCCAATTTCATTTCATTTTTATTACTGAGACTCATTATATTTTTATTTGCTTGCTCTTTTTGTTACGTACACGTTCAAACGCAAATAATTTAGTGTTTAAACCAATAAAAGGTGAGTTTAATGCAAAGGTTTTGCGCATCCTCAATGCACATATTTATAGCGCAAAATCGTTGCAGTGAACGGCTTTGAACTTGAAAAGCGCCTAACTCCAAGTGGCACCATGAGTGTTCGTGTCAATCAGGAGAATCTCGGGCGTGAGTCATCGATTCCCACGCACGAAAATTGGAATGGTTTTAATCTAATATAAAATTTCTTTGCTAATGGTGAGTGTACATTTCCATCAGTCTGTTCTAAACGGCGAAAGATTAGTCTTTAAACGCAGCCAAATAATTTCCGCCTGAGTGCAACACCAAATCAACACGCCGCTAGTTGTATGTTAGTGAATATTTTATAATAGTGGTGTCTACGTTAGTGCGTGACAGTCTGTCACTCCATTAAGCAAGAAACAATAAAGTTCCGCAAAGAAACTTGTGAAAAACAAAAGTAAATGCGAGTTGTAAAGAGTTTCGTAAAATAGATACCTGCTTTAGAATATCTGTTTTTAAGGAGTGCGTGACTCGATATCGAGACCACGTGAGAACTCGTAGGAATGGAGATGCTTCGTGACAAAAGTCACGCATTGAGACCCAAATGCTGCTTTTTTCTGTTTTAACCCCATTTGTCGAGAGCATATATATTAAATGTAATTCAGGCTAAGTTGAGTTGATGGCTACTGCTACCTGCTGTAGTCATCTTTTTATATGATAGCGTTAAGACAGAAATTTAGTAGCAAACATTTCTTCACATTTTTAGTGGCTATGGAGAGGATTTCAACTGAAGTTCCAATTTGTGGACGTTGAAACAGCTGACAAAGAAATTACTCAGGATGTTAATGAAGACTACTTACGAGGTTCGCTTTAAGCTTCAGTTACTTTACTACAAGAACATGTACTGTGTATTCCGGCTGTATGTAGATTGTAGCAGAGGCACAGCTGCATGTATGACCACCCCGTGGGGTGCGCTTCCTAGTTATAGGTCACGATCACGACCGAACTGACTATTGACTATAGAATTTTCAACAGAGTTAATTACAATAATGGGGTCGCACATTTTCGAAATTTTAGGGGTAAGACAAGTCTAAGAAAGTAGGGATTAAATGATGGAAAGTTCGCAGTTAGAAGGTCGTTACCAGCGCGTATTACCAAAAGTGACTAAGATGGGGTCGATAATTAAGGCAATTCTATATCAGCTCATGTTTGTTCCTTCATTCGTGACTTTGGTTCTTCTTCTCACCCTTGCCTTGTGTCGATACATCAACCTATTCATTTCTATCGAGTCTTCTTCATCTTGGGTCATAATTTTTTTCCTCGATAATAAGTTATATTCTCAAAAGTTTAGCTGTAGGATTTCTAATTTACACCTATGGGCGGCCGTCACCGCCAAAAATACAAAAATATAATTGGTTGGTAATTAATCTAATTGTCCTTTGGAGAACGCTTGATCTTATCTTAAGAGATTTATTTAAAATACAAATGGACAAGTCGCCTTTGGTGAAATGAAATATTCTAACAAAAATGTTTATGCAATTCAGGAGCTGTGTAGCCAACCTTGTTGAACTGATTCAAGAAAAACACGAGTGGCCAAGTGTTAACAGAAATGGTTCAGTGCCGAAATGAGAAACGGTTCAGCTAACTGTACTTTAGTGACTTGACACAAACGGTTCAGAGTAGTGGGAAATGGCTTAAGTTATCGGCAAAAGGTTAATTGTAAGCCGCAATGGTTTCAGTATCGAATCAATCTCCTCACCGTAAAGTGAAATGGTTTAGCGTGACCTCAAATGCTTTAGCGTGACGACAAATGGTTTAGTACAAACCGAAATGGTTTAGTGTTACGAACAGTTGGTTTACGCCGTAACCGCCAAAAATACAAAATGGAAATAGGTAAGTCAAGCTTGAAATGAAACAGTCTATGTGGGGTCTGACGTCAACCTACGTCATTCAGATCCAATTTGGCGCGAAATTCGCCAGAACGAGGTATTCGCCACGCCCTCCACTCGATGTTCACCACAGGAAAAAAATTATTTCTGTAGCCTCGTCGTCCTTGTCCACTGGACTCAAAGAGCCTCACTCCGTTAATAACCTTTTTCACATTTGTCTATTTTAGCTTGTTAACGAATAAATTCGCAATATCAGTAAGTAAATGATATTTCGGAACAAAGGGAATAACAAAAATACAAATAAAATGCATCATTTTACGCGACAGCACATATACCGTCTAGACAGTAAGAACCATAGCTGGGAAACGTGATGAAGCGATTCATTGTTTTAAGACGACAAAACTACTACTAAAGGGCGCCTAAAAACTATATAGTTTTTATAGTTTTGAGGCGCCCTTGAGATTCTTATCCTATTCAATTTCAAGCTTGACTTTTCCATTTCACTTTTGTATTTTTGGCGGTTACGGCGTAAACCAACTGCACCAACCGCTGTAACACGAAACCATTTCGGTTTGTACTAAACCATTTGTCGTCACGCTAAACCATTTGGGGTCACGCTAAACTATTTCACTTTACGGTGAGTAGATTGATGCGATACTAAACCATTGCAGCTACGATAACCCATTTGCCGATAACCTAGGCCATTTCACACCACTCTGAACCGTTTTTGTCAACTTACTGAACCAAAGTACAGTTAGCTGAACCGTTTGTCATTTCGACACTGAACCATTTCTGTTAACACTTGGCCACTCATGTTTTTATTGAATCAGTTCAACAAGGGTGGCTACACAGCTCCTCAATTGTATAAACCATTTTTTGTTTGAATATTTCATTCACCAAATGCGACTTGTCCATTTGTATTTTAAATAAATCTCCTAGGATAAGATAAATTGTTCTCCAAAAGACAATTAGACTCTATCTGTTATTACAAACCAATTCTATTTTTGCATTTTTGGCGGTGACAGCCGCCCATATGTGGGCTCTTCTTTCAATTTCAGTTGGAGAATTTCCGGCTTCAAGCTTGCACAGATTTTTGGGCCAAGGAACTCCCAGTTTCATTTTCACAATACGCCGTTGCGATTCTCCGTTCTCATAGCTTTCGAGTCTTTCATAGTACTTTCTCTGTCTTAGCGACTTTGAAACATTTTCATGACGGACTGAGGAAGCAAGGTCGTAAAATAGTCAAACATGCCTTCCATTTCCGCGACAGAGGTAAGAACGCATGGTTGTATCAGATTTTTGAGTGTAAGGTAAATACTTTTATTTTAAGTTTTTTTTAGTTGAGATTTCCTCCTTCAAATGTTCCTCATCTTTCCAAACTTTCTGTGATTTCCGACAATGAAAGACGTTCCTGCAGTTAAGTGACGACGATTGCCAACTTTTACATTATTCTGGCGTGTATTAATTGTATTGCCGCTTCGTGTTAGTTACAAGCTTATTAAGCTGAGCTTGTTTGAACAAGTTACAGCTGTCCAATTCACAAAAATTCGCAAGCAATGCTTGGCATTTACCTTGGACAAAATCGGTAATTCGGGAGAGTTACAAAGGATATCTAAATTATCGATTTGATTTAGTGCAAGCCCTTTTGATCGCAACACTTTCAGTTTCGTTTGCGTGTCATGCGGAGCATGTACACAATCGTGTTTGGCACTAGCTTTCATGTCGGACAGAGACAGACAACAGCCTGCGCAACTATTCTGTTGAGCCACTTATTTGTTTTTATCCAATAACTTATCTAGTGACTTCTCTCCAATAATAATCGTAACTTGGTTAGTCTACTTTAAAAGTCTGAAGAACAACTCGAGGAAGACCTAACTCAGCAAAGTGCTTGTCTAATTGTCTGCTTCACTGCTTGTCTCACTTCACTGATCTTCCAGCAATAAAGAAACGGGTTTAACGTCCAGTTAAAGTAAATTAAAATAACTGCTACTTTCCGTGTGACAACTAAGAGTAAAGAATATTTTTCAGTATGAGCGATCACAATTGTCACTGTATACATTGTTGCATAACAAACAACTGGTGTTAACTGCACCCACGGTCCACTGTATACTGCCTTTATGAATCGCGCCATGTTCAGTGCATTTGTCTGGCTCGGCTGTTGTTGATCTCCCACTTGTGCTTGATGATATCTGAGAGTGCGAAAAATCTTTGTATACGATGCGAGTGATATTACCAGGTAAAATGATATAACTAGGCGGGCGTACAAAAAGATTATACGGCGATAAAAAATTCCATATAAAGAGGCTTGAATCATTATCAGGTACGGAAAGCTGAAAATTCAAAAGCTCAAGCCGGCGATGTCAATTTTACTAGGAGAAAAATTGGACTCGTGACAATCAATTAGTGTACGGCCACACATACAAACTTGTTTCAAAATATTTGAAATTAACTGTGTATCTAATTGCGCTTCGTAGCTTTTTTTCTCTCCCTTTCGTATCCGACTAGAACTAAAAACAAAATCAAGTTATCACGCCAGCAAAAAATTTTCTGCAATTTCCCCTTTTACTTTCAAATTTTGTCCTTCTCCTTTCGCCAGCAGACCCTTGATACAATTTATTTGCGTCTAATTTCTTGTTCACAATATGACGAAAAAATACTTCCGTACCAAGTAAGCTTTAATGTAAAAGGAAAATTATTAAATTTTTGTTCTTACGATTCTCTTGAGCAATTAACAATTCTCCTTTGGTGATGACAATTAGTTTCCAATAATGAAGTTAACAAGATAATTTATTAATCGAGTGAAAATGAAGGGGTGGGTCGTCATAGCTTATCAACTGTTGATGAAAAATTTACAATTGTTCTAGGAGAGGCTTCGTCTTTGCCAACTCTGACACGTATTTCAAACTATCTAACATTGCCTCGTGCTTAATATCGCACACTGAGGAATGAATAAGTTGTTAAGAAGACACCTGCTTGCTACGACAGATTCGGACTTGTATTAGGCCTCGTTTACGTACCGGATTATGTTTCTTTCGACGTTCTACATATATGTAAATACCCGCAGTAGAATAAGTTTAATTTAAATTCAAATTAGCGTTAAAAGTTAATTCCCTTAACAAACACAAAGACGTCTGGTATATTTTTGTATGACGATATAATAAGGAAACTCTCTTTTGTCAGTTTGTGAGAGACACAATAAGCAGCCTATTTAGATGTAATGTAATTATTTTGGATGATGATTAATTGGAGAAATAATCCCTCTATGGTGGTAGATTATAAATTTAAAAAAGCTTGGTCGACTTGATTCTGTATTCATTTCTTCTTTCTTTCATGATTGCGACGAGAAACATATTTCGTTAAAACAGCAATTGTACAACGACGATCACTGAAACCCTATTTCCTGTATGAATTTTCTAAAAACTTCCTCGTTAATCTTTACTCGTTTAAAATACGTTAGAAGATCGTCTGTTGTGTCAAAAAAGCCTTTTTTGTGTCTAACTTGCCATGTACATCACGTGTGAAATAGGAATAAGAGGCAAATATTTAAAGACATCTCTAAGATTATTTTTTCATGTTGCAACAAACAATTCCACTTTACTTAGCCTGCCATAAGGCACTCACTATTAAGGCTTCAATACGAGTTACTTCGCCCGTCAATAACTTTGAGGCCTTTAGTAACACGACTCGTGGGCGAAGGAACGCCATCAGGCAGTGCTAATAATGGGAACCTGGAATCATCGAAGGCCTATGTTTATGCGACCTAGTTTCATTGATAGGGTGTCAATCAAATGTCCATATATTTGTGTAAGGTTGAGCCTTGAATCATTATCAGCCTCAGCAAACTGAAAATAAAGAAGGTTTAAGCTAAGGGTGTCAAATCCATGACAGACAGTCCAGCAATTTAAATGCATATAGCGATTCAAAATTAATGTAAGGCCACTGATGCAAACTTAATCTAGGATATTTGAATTTAACTGGGTAATTAATAACATTTTGTGGCTCTTTTATCTCCGTTTCGTCTCCGACAAAACAAGAAACGTGAATATGAAAACAATCTTCACAGTAATGAACACTTCTTGAGTAGTAGCGAAAATAGGGCCTAAAAAGAATTTAGGCCTACACGGGATTTGAACCAATGACCTTTGCGATATCGATGCAGTGCTCTACCAACTGAGCAAACAAGCTGTGAGTTCGATATTAGCCCGTGAAGTGATGAATATATGACTGTGAATATTTGAAAATCATATATGTGAACTGCAGACAAAGACCAGCTCCCTGAAAAACCAGACGAAAGATTTAATCGCTAATAGATGCGTCAATCCCTCCTTTAACACGAGTTCTTCCCCAGGGAATTTTCTTTCTGGTCCTCTTTAATAATTCAGCACAGCGAAGGAAGAATGGAAATTAATTAAACAAGAACATGTTCCTTTGTTGCAAGCAACTGTTGATTTCCGTAAATAACATTTCAGTTTAATTTCAAATTAGCACCAAGTGTGAATTCCCTTGGCAAACACAAAGACATGGGCTATATTTTTTGTTTTACAATATGATATGGGACTCCTAAGTCTTAGGGCGGTAATTAGATGGTATGATATTGAAGCAAAGTCTGAGCTGATGAAAGAGCTTTGAAAACGACTCAATAAAAAAAATTGTGGAACTTAGGGACAGCAGTTAATCGCTCAGAAATGGAGGAAATAAAATCCTTAAAACTCAGAGGCAACCTAAAGATACACCAGCGACAAACTGGGCATATGGTGACCTCTATACAAATGATGCGAAACTTGTTTTTCGCCGTGGCCAATATAATTTCAGAACATCGATCGATCTGTAAAAAAAAATTGTGCTACAAACAGAGATGGTCAATTTTATTTCATATAATTTCGTAACCTTCAGTTGAATATACAAGTAACAAAAACTTCTTCACATAAGCTTTAGGGATATTTTTCTAATGGCAAAACAAATTCAAGACTAAAGCTGGACCATCTCTTTTGGCAATATGGCGTCAACATCAACGTCAAGCGCTTTCTTTTAATTATAGGAAAACTAATAGTAATAGCTTTCTCGTAATACACAACATCGGCCTCAAAGACATCTCTTAAACTACTCTTTGAAGTTTTATCTGATGCCATCATATTGCTAAAAGGAGAAAACATGAAAGTAAATTTTTTGCATATCTTTTCTTCGATTACAACATCTTGTATTTTAGCATAGCGGCAAAAAACCTTATTTTTGAAAACACATAGCTAAGGTTACCTAGTCTGTCATTAAATTGTTCTCAGAGATACAAAGACTATCGACAACAGCCTGCGCAACTATTCTATTGAGCCACTTATTTGTTTAGATCCAATAACTTATCTGACGACTTCTCTCCAATAATAATCGTGACTTAATAAGTCTGCTTTAAAAGTCTGAAGAACTCGAGGAAAACCTAAGTCAACAAAGTGCTTGTCTGATTGTCTGCTTCACGGCTTGCCTCACTTCACTAATCTTCCAGCAATAAAGAAACGGGTTTAACGTCGAGTTAAAGAAAAGTAAAGTAGTTGCTACACTCAATGTGACGACTAAGAGCAATGAGTATTTTTTAGTATGAGCGGTCACAATTGTCATTGTGTTTATTGGTGCATAACAAAAAACTAATGCTAACTGCACCCACAGTGCACTGTATACTGCCTTTCTGAATCGCGCCATGTTCAGTGCATTTGTTTGGCTCAGCTGTTGTTGATCTCGTACTTGTGCTTGGTGATATCTGAGAGTGCAAAAAATCTTTGCGTACGATGCGACTGATATTACCAGGCAAAATGATATAACTAGGTAGAAGTACAAAAAGGTTCTAGGATGATGGAGAAATCCACTTAAAGTGGCGACAAGGTTAAAAACCCAAAAGGTAGTTACAATAATATACGTAAGCTTCAAAGTTACAATTTGCTTGTATCTCAGTCCCAACAACAGGGCGAGAAGTCTGTCCACGCTGATGGCCGTCATCGTCATCAAAGGCACTAAAGACAATACATAGCCTGTGATGATGGCTGCGTCCCTTACGTATCGACAAAGGCTCCAGTGTTCTTGAACCACGGACATCCAATATAGAGCACTGAGAGGGTGAGCAACAAGACCAACCAACAGATCAGTTGTTGCCAGACAACGATACAGGAGTTTGGACGGCGGATGTAGGGAAGATTCCTTGTGAAGGGCCACAAGGATAAGAAAATTTCCTGCAAATGCTGTGATGGAGAGGAGAATGTCAACTGCTAAGAAAAAAATTGATAGTTGTTGATGTCCACCCATCAAAGAGGGAGAGCATATCAGTTCTTTATATGATTTCGTGTGACTTCTGCCGCTACTGAAATTTGATATCAACATAATTCTGTCGTCGGCTTTTCCCTTTTCTTGTGGGTCTCTGTTCTTGCAACGAAAAATGGCAGCAATGACTCCTTAAGCCTAACTTTCTACTTAACAGTCGCATAAAGACTTACTTATTTAAAATGCATCAGGAAATTTTCTGTTGGGTCAAAAAAATATTTTTTTCCTCGGGAACCTTTGGGTTCCTCAGTTATTAAATAGCAACTAAAGGCAAATATAGAAACATCTGTTATTTCAGTGTTTTTACAATGCGGCAAAGAGTCGCTCTTTATCAGTATCAAATTCCATCAAAAAGAGACACTTTGTGATGAGAAAAGAAAAAATATATACATTTATACAGACTCTTGACAATGTTTTTTTAAATAGCAAAGCATTTTCGAAAATAGGTTTATATATATTCATATATCAACTTTAGATTCATTTTTTTAATTCTGGACGGGAAGACTGCTGATAGACATACCAACAACTCATCCAATTCTTTAATACAGAGTAAGAGTTTTATCCAGAAATTTTCAATTTCTGCAGCCGATCAAACCACTAAAGGCGTTTGTGTGGGCTGCGACAAGTTTTTAATCTCAAAGAATTTCAGTTTTGGTACAAATTAGCACCAAAAGGTAATTTCGTTGACAAACAAATAGACATCGGTTGTATTACTGTTTGACAATACGATAGGAAAACTTTTTTTGTCATCTTATTAAAAGATGAAATAAGCAGTACATCAAGATAAGATGTCATCTGAGTGCCCAATTGAAATATTCTTCCTTTATTGAAGACAGTACTAAACAATAACGAGGAAAAGTTAGCCTAAGTGACCCTTTGATCTAATTTTCTATCTTCCTACGTCTGGTTATTGAGATAATAAAAGTGTTTTTGTACCAAGAAAGCTCTCGTGTAAAAGGCAGGTAATTTTGCGATGCTCTGGGTCAAATGTCAAAATTTCCCTTTCATCACAACAGTTACATCTTAATACTGAAGTGAAGAAAACAATTTATAAGTGGTGGTCGAAAATCAATGGACGTATTCTAAGGAATTATCAAAACTCGCCGCACAGTTCTTCAATTCTACCTTCATCAGCAACATTTACTTCAGACTCCCTCACTAGCGTTTACTCTTTGAAAAGACTATTGACAAAAGATCGATGTACAACGATTCCATTAAACCTCTCATTTTCTCCGCTTAAGCAATCATATTTTTGACGAGCGCTCCCTAACAATTATCGTGACTTAATGAAAGTCTTACAAGACCAAACCGAGGAGGAGGTAACGCTAAGGACGGCAAAGTACTTCTCTGATTGTCTGTTTTACTGCATGTCTTACTTCCTAAATTTTCTAACAACAAAATACGGATACAACTTCAAGTTAAAGTAAAATGAGTCAACTGATACTCTCCATACAACGACTGAGTCTGATTGATATGTTTTACTATAGATTGGTGCGCAAGAAACAACTAACGCTAACTGCACCCGCAGTGCACTCTACACAGCCTCTCTGTATCGCGTCAACCGAATAGCGACTGCATCTTAACTAGTAAATAGTGTGTGTTAACCCCTTAACTCCCAGATCAAATTTTTATTTCTCCTTACTATCAGTCATACAATTCTTATAATGTTAGTCAAGAGAATATATTATTGGATCAACTAATTATCCCCAAATTGATATTTTTCTTTACTCTCACTACTTATCTGTTTGATTTTGTATTGATATTGTAAGGAGAAATTCTGTCTTGGTCACTCATGGGAGTTAAAGGGTTAATTAATTAAGATATGAAGCACACAGGAAACTGAGGAGACATCATCCAGCCATGACACCCTCGGCCTCGTTTTGAGTACGAAATTTCATCAAATACTAAATTATTCATTTCGTAACATATTTACTTTTCTTTCGACTCTACATTATTTATTTTAACTTTTAAACCATTATTTTATTCATCGATGGGGAAATAGCTGAGAGGCAAACCACACGAGTGCCTTCATTGTCAAAAAAAATGCAACAACTTATTTGATTCTTGTGTAAAGTTCTTTTCTCGGCAATTCTCCTTCCCATTTATCTCTTCTTTAATTATTCCGAATAGCGACTGCAGCTTGACTGGAAAACAGTTATAAATAAGCAACACAGCGGTCAAATGATTACGCGTGCGCTTTTAGATGGATAATTTGCTATTCTAGACATTGAGAATCCAAATGATGCGTAGTTTTTTGCTGTTTCTTAGGAAAGTTCTAAGTTTCTAAGGCCTAGACTTATACACTTTGTTGCTCTAGACTTAACCCATGTGGTTCTAGTTTACACTCTCGTACTTTTTTTTTGAAACTTTGCCTAGCGGCGCGATGAAATCGTAAGCCTGGACGTGCTGGCGGTGGTTATTCCTTATTGCATTTATGGTGGAGTTGCCGTCATCACCGAGGGAAATGTGTGAAAAAAGGACGAACCAGTGCCACATAAGATATTGGTGACAATAACAGGTCTATGTTATGATAGTAGACTGTGTAGCGAGGGTAGAAGAAAGGTTCTGTAATTTTATTTAGACCAAAATCTAAATCCGTCTCTCAACTGTATTACGCATTCAATTTGGAATAGTTAGGAACTTAACCTCTCCTTCTCCACTTTACGCAGAACACGCGTTTGAAAATCCCCCGTATTCTTTTCAAAACACGTGCATGCGCAGTGTTTGACTGCTGTGGTTGAATTGGCCGCTACTAGCTGTTCACTCCAATCAATAAAATTTAATTCGAGCACTAATTAGCGCTAAAGTCAAATCCCATGGCAAACACGAAGATATCAGCTATATTGCTGTTTTCAAAACAATAAAGGAACTTGAGTGTGACTTTTTCTAAGTAATGAAATAATCAGAATATTTAGTCCAATTTTAGTCCAATCACGAGTCCAATTTTTTTTTACATCATTCAAAGTTCCCCGCCTGATCTTTGTAATTTCAGTTTGTCGAGGCTGATAATGATTGAAGTCCTAATTTCACACAGATGATATGGACACTTGATAAGCTCCCTATCGATGAAAGTTCATAAGGAAAAGTGACCAAAATAGCAACAAATTACCTTAATTTAAGAGTCAAACGTAAAGATAGACATCTTTGATACTATTAGTATTTCGCAATTATTTTAAACGCCACCTTCTCAGGTAGAAATTCGCCTTTAGTTGAGCGGAGGAGATGAAGTCTTCCGTTTAATCTCGGAAAAATTTAAGAGCTAATGTCAATAAACATTAGACAAACAGCGGCAAGTCACCCAAAATTGTTTTCACTCATACTTTCATATTTTGTAGCCCAATATGTCCTAATGATTGTGGTGTAGATTTTTGTGAGAATATATTTTCTTTTTCGAGAAATAATTTTTTTAGCTCGACCGCTGAAATATGCAAATTTTACCGTGAATGTTACTCGAGTTGTGTGACCTCGTTTAACGAATATACTTGACCTCCGCTATTTCTGACAACATAAGCCTTTGTTGTATCATCTAAACTTAATCACCTGTCATTATTGAAGCTGGCAAAGAAACATTTATTTTTTGGTGAATATTTTTGTCCGAAATACTTTTTCTATGTCGAAAAGTAGCATCAAGACAAAGACAGTTTAAACGATGACCGATATGACAAAATCTACTGAGCTTCTAGCTTTTGAAATACAAAAGGATGGTTATGAAGTTACTGTAAAAAATTTCCTTGTGTATTTGTGTTGTTCTAACGTGAGACGAACTCAAATTCGGACAAAATATACTTGCTAGCGACTATGAAATATACATGGTGCCTACTTGTCGCCACCGTTTACTGGCATAAATCACTACAATTTACGAAAAAAGTTTTGCAAGTTTTCAGATGCTGAAAACCGTTTACTGGCATAAATCACTACAACTGAAAATGAAGTTGATCTGATTTTTTCGCGAGCCGGCATCTTCAAAACGCCGAAAGATATCGATGATTTGACAATTTGCCCCACTCATAGATCAAATCTCGGTGTTGGGTGGAGTCGTGGTTCCAATAGCAGATGTAGACTGCCAAAAGAAGTGTTCGGCCATGGTGAAGGCAGGGTCAAGTCGATTCCAAAAGGCGATAGGGGAATTGGCAAGCGTGTTTCACGGATAATACTCAAGGTATCTGGAAAATTCTTACAACCTGGCTCCGGTAAGTACGCTACTTACCACCGTGTGCAAAATTACGCCTCCCGTCAGACTTAAGTCTCGACTGGGAATTGGTCAGTAGGCTACCAAAAATCCAGACAGAGGCGGAGTTTTCTATACTAATGTCTGAACACTTTGTTGGCTTCCCGCCGTCTGACGGGACGCGTAATTATGCACACAGTAGTAAAGGGCCCTCCCGTACTAGCTATTAGACGCTGACAAAACTTGTTTCTCTTCACCAAAAATCACATCAAATTTGTCCTTGCTAAATTTGAAGCATGCTGCACGTATCAGCATCCCCCGGGGGACCCTGAAGACAATAAGACAAAAATCTTCCTAGTAATGCATATTTCAGGATTTTTTTTTGAGCGAAAAAACACCCTAAAAGGTACCAACTACGTCTCTGGTAGTCCACTAAAGTTTCAGACACCGTAAAAGGTACCAGATCACTGATTTTGACCCCTAAAAGGTACGACAAGCATCCTCACCCATTTGTCATCGCCTACCCCTTCTCCCCCCACCCCCAGGTCAGCACCTAAAAAACAAAAAAATGTGATTTGCCAACTACGAGCTGTCAATTTCACCTTGTAAAATTCACGTGAACTGGTTAATCAATTATAAAAACCTTTAGGCACTTATCTGTCAGATGTTTATGGTTGACACAGGAGCTCATTACCCTAACGGGTTCCTGTTGACAAAATCTGTCCTGTTAGGAGGCAGGACGGCCGTACTTTTGAAGTTTTGTTCGTCTTGACATAATTTGGTAGGGATTAAAATAACTGTACGTCTGCATTTGTTAAAAAGAGTTTATCTAAGCCCGATAATCAATTGGAAATATTCTCGCTGTATTTTGGTCAATTCTGAATTTAAAAAAAATTTATGAAACGACTTGAAAGAAATATAGGGGGAAGTTTAGGACAGTTAATCGCTCCTTCATAGGGGAAAGCAGTTTAAAACTTTTGCATGGAGGCTACGCATACTCTTTTCTGGGAACTAGGAAGTAACGCCGAGGAAGACGTTTTTGTTGATTGATGTACGTCTTCGCTAAACATTTTTTGGGGCTCATGTAATATTAATTAATTTTCGCCTCTCCTTTTCAGATTTTCGTTACCAACGCATATATGCCACCGTAAAAGGATTCTTTACAAAACGATTTAATCTAGTAGAGTATCTCTGTCTAATCCGAAGAACTAGTGATAATTCTATCACTCCATAAGACTTAAACCCCTTAACTCCCAAGATCTGATTGTTAATTCTCCTCTCTCGCTGCTACACATTTCTTTTTAACGAGCTGTTCAATCAATTGATTTATGCATAGGGTATTTCATTTTCGCCAAACGCTTAAACGTTAATTCATATGATCAAATTTCTTTCAAACAAAGAACACTAATTAAGAAGAAAACGGCTTTGAATGGAACATGAACTAGATAGACTGAAAAAACGTAAAATAATAAAAAATGTAAAAATAATAAAAATAACGTATAACGCATCTACGTGCGCCCGTGTATTATTCACTATTTATGACTCATTTCCTCGGAAAACTTCACAATGTGTCATCAACTTTTGGTTTTCTTGAGAATGTCACGCAATGGTAAAAACATCATTATGGTCGTGAAACAAAAAGTGAGTCATTTGCATCCTTTTGGTGGCAGCGAGAAATTTTTAACGCTCGCCATCCCCAGCTCGAAGCGTTGCTTCTAGGTTATCGCGAGCTAAATTTCAGAGGAATAAAATCAAACATTCCTACGTCGTGAGACCACTAGGAAAAGAGTACCCTCTCGACACCGTTCGTGTTATAAGTCACCTTCTGAAGAACTCATAAAAATATCTTCGGTCTTGCAAAATTTTACAAATTTAACAGGTTCTTAAGGACGAATCCAACGCTCCATCGCTGACGAAACGTCGTTTTAAGGTAAGCTCTGAAACAATTGATTAGACCAAGAGGATTTTTGTCTCACCCACTCGCAGTGTTCTATCAATAACATTGCCAGTTTGTATTAACAAAGAAAAACTTATTGCATTCTAAAATATAGACAATCCGGTATGAGGCGTGGGGTCTTGGTTTCATATAGGCCTTTCAGCAAAGTGAGCCGGTAACAACACACTAGACCATATGATCGCAGACAAGAGCAAGTTATGAAAATGTTATCGATTATTGATTATAAACTACCGTCTACGTGTTACATCCTGTTCGCATTATAGAAATTGAAAGAGGAAGCAGTTGTCACAAACACACGTTTCGAGGGTAAGATGTAAAACGCTTCTTGCTTATTAAATGATACAAAACTTGGCAGGTATTTTCAGTCAGAGAAAAAATTTAAGGCGACAAATCAAAATACGAATTCTTTAACACATCATTTGACTTCTTTTGAAAAATGTAGGTTATATTAAGAACACAGCGTAACTGAATATTCATCAGCACACCTGTAGAAAATGAAAATAGGCTGAAATCCAGCTCACACATAGATTTTGGAATAAATGATCGTCTTCTTTGTTCTTTTTTTTGTCCTACATAAATTAACGAGTGAACCACATGCTCCTCGTTCTTGTTCGTCATAACTCGAGTCGGAAATTGAACGAAAATTTGAAATGAGATTGCTAATTGCATTTGCTCGTTCCACATAAAATCATGAGTGCTACCCGTTGGTGATTTTCATTGAAGGCATTCTGGGTGGCGAATATCTATCTATTAAGTTTAGTTTGAAATGACAGAAAGAAATAGTTCAATATGAAAGAAAGAAAACATAACAATTAATCCGAGTCATTTCGTTAGTGCCATACCCCCTGACTGTGGTGTATTCAAAGTTCTAGGGAGCATGCCCGAAGGTGTGGTTGCATAAACAACATGGCGCGATCGGTAAGAAGTAAAGATCGTGTAGATTATTATTGCTTCTAAAGGGAAAAGGAAATATAAACCTGGGGTAAAATTTTATCAAGTGGAAAGACTTGTCGGCAAATGGAAATGGTCGAACAAAGTTTCGCATATTATTATGATAATTTTGCAGAGTTGCAAACAGTGGACAGCTGATTTTATGACTAGCGTATTTACGTGTACACTATAATATATCACATTTAAATTACCTACCTTAGAATGCCTAGCTAAATTTTCAAAGTGGCTACCAAAACAGCGAAAAAAAAAATGCCGATACGGCGAGCGCTCTCTATATTTTTTGACTTGTTGTGATACATCCCTGGTGAAAATCTTTGAAGGATCTTTAACGATCCTACAAGATCTTTGTGAAAACCTTTCAAGATCTTCACAATTATAGTTAAGAGCTTCAGGGATATTTCATTCTCTTGTCAGGATCTTCAATGATCTTCAAAGTTCTTGCCAAGATCTTCAAGGATCTTTTACTTTCCTGCCAAGATCGTTCAGGATCTTGGCAGGAAAATTTTGAAGATCCGTGAAGATCTTGGCAAGAAAATTGAAGATCTTGGAAAGAAAATAAGAGACCCTGAAGATCTTGACAAGAACTGAAAGATCCTTGAAGATTTTGAACATTTATTTTTTATCCCACACATTTCTTTATAATTGTTTCTTGGCCAAGGCCTGGAGAGGTCAAATATGATCGATATCTCGGATTTCTGGTAATGGAAAACTACCTTGTTGTCTCAAATAGAGTGAATTAATACTTAGAAACGAAATTGCCATCATATTTTGGGATATGTATATTTCTTTTTATTTTGCTTCCCTGGCTTAGTCTACTGATTACAAATTTTATTTCAGCAATTAAATTCCATTTTGCCAAATTAAACTTCGCTCCATCACGTGTCATTTCCTTGTAAACAATCTGCATTTAATCACGTATTCTAATCGCAATGTCCAACCCCACTGGAAAAAATTCACACTAACTGCTACCGATAGTGAACTTTTAACGCAATTCTCCCGCGTTTTAACTTTTTCTACGAATAAACTCGGCTTTTAACTACCTTGAACTTAATCCAATCGCATGTTTATTCCTTGTAAACAACCTGCATTTTATAAAATATTTCACACACAGTGGGCAAAGTCCAGATAGGCAACAACCAATCAAGGAGCCCTCTCTCAAATATTATCCTTTTCTCTTGTGAAATGTATCTTCATTGGTCGAGATCGCAATATATCTTTGGTTAGAGTCTATTGAAGATACAACAGAGTTTCAGTTTGATTTTCGTAGTAGAATGACATGGAATTATATTTTTTTGGCATCTAACTGTAGAAGAATAATTTTGATTTTCTCTCTGGTAGAGAAACGGCAGTAAGCGTTTGGTCTCATCACGCTACGCGCTCTCTCTCCGTCGGGGAATAGATGGCGTTGTGTGACGAGACCAAACAACTGCTGCGAAGGAGAAAACAGTAAGCGTGGCACCCATCCATTTTATTTTTGCTTAGATGTATTTAGACAATAGAGAAAATAGACCAAAAGATACCTGTGTGAGTTAAGCTAAATTACCTTTTTTCTCTCTTTCTCTTAAGGTGAAGTAATGCAATATTTTCGATCTTTTATAAAGTTATGCTCTTTTTCTGTTACAAAAATAAAAACATTAGGTACACAAAGTGTCCCATCTCATCCCACCCGGTCAAAAAAAATAAATCTTGCATGCTACGCATGCCTATGTTTTTACTTGGAAGCCAGAAAATTCCCAATAAACTAGTTTAGTGCAAGTGACATTAATGCATGAGTATCACCTTGCTTTCGTGAGCTGTACTGAGAAATATTGGCACTATGACATTTCTATACTGCCGTAACCTTGGGCCAATATTCCTTAGTAAAGACTCGTGCTCGAATGGTTAGTAAGAAGTTAGTACTGGCTTTCGAAAATGTGATCTACACTGTACATGTATCTAAGGCTATTTTGAATTCCAGAACAATTGATTTCCTTGTTCCTCTACGTGTCTTGAAATTTTTTGTACGTGAAGACAGCCAGCAAGGTTTTTTTTTATGATATTTGAAAAACAACTAGTTTGGATTATCAGGATAGTTAAAGTTAAGTTAAAGTCAATTCTGTGCACAAAACAGTGTAAACATGAAATGATTGCAAAAACAATTAGTTTAACATACATATACTGGTAAACCACAAACATCAGCACCTGTACCAAATTGAAATCCATATCAACATACATCAGCATGTATTAGTGTATATATTTCATTGTTTTTCCTGTCATAAGTGTCCAGTTAAACTAACAGCCAGCTGCACACATATGGATGTCGGTTCAACTGGAGGAAATTGAATAAAAAACTTACACATTTTGTAAGTTTTGACCAGTAATCCCTATTTAAAAATCAGCTAAGAGAATTTTACTTTGGTTTTGCAAAAGTTGTTTCTTATGAGAAAGGATTCACCATAAACTCTCCCCTCTTGTGGAGACATGGTGGCCTTATGATTAGTGAGGTGGAGTCAGGGTCAAGAGATCTGCATTTGTAACCTGGCCAGGTCATGTTTCTTGTTTTTGTGAAAAATAATTTACTCTCATAGTACCCCTCTCCATCCAGGAGTATAAATGGGTACCAGAAATTAGTCAGGGGAACCTGATGAAATGACAAGAGGGAAGAGGGAGGGGGGAGGCGGGGTAACCATGGGGTGGACTGTCATCATGTCTAGGGAGGAGTAGTAATACCAAGTCGCTTCATGTGAGGAATCCAAGCACGGGCTCAATGGAAGAAGACAAATCGCGCAATTGACAAAAGAACCCCCTCCCCCTCCCCCCCCCCCCCTGCATCAAAAATCTAATGGTCCGTCAATAAGGTACCTTTTACATTATTCCAAAATCGGTTTCATTCCTGAATGAAATGAATTTCATGCCGCGTTTACATGCAAGATAATTTAGATCATAAAAACAAGTAGTAAAAACAAGTATTTACGTCCTTTTTCTATGCTTCCCTCGCTCCTAAAGAGGATTCATACAGATATGAGTGTCGTGCCGCGTTTACTTTACACAGGTACAAAAGGTCGTCCAGAATAAGTGTTTCGTTCTGGAATGAAAACCTCAATAAACTCATTCACAAATGACTCGTTTCAAATAATTTTATTCTGGTATCATGCAACAACCGGGATGAACTCGTTCTTGAACAAAACTCATTCGATATCATGTAAAAGGCCCCAAAGAGTTTTTATTCCCAGAGCATTATGCTTTGCTTTCCTGCCAGAACACTATAAATTTCAATAGCGTTGAAGCAACAACCCGCTTTGAACTGCTACGCTGCCACTGAAACAACGATTAGTGACCACAAAAGCAACATACTGTAATATTGTCAATTCAACATAAACAAAAATCTTCATACAGGGTAAATATTCATTTGTGTTGGTATCAATTATTGCGTGACTGGCTTCTAATATAACTGGGATAGGGGAAAACACAACGTAAAACCTGAGCTCCCGGCAAAAAGTAATACCCAAGCGTAATATAATGACCGAAACAGTTATTGGTCTTATAAAATCATAAATAAACTATGTAAGAGTTTTGTGTTCGATTTTTTTAACAAATTGTAGTGGTTTATGCCTCGATATGCCAATAAAAGTTGGCGATAAGTAGGCACACCATGTATATTTCATAGTCGCTAGCAAGTAAATTTTGCTGGACTTTGAGTTCGTCTCACAATAGAACAACACAATTGCACAAGAAAATTTTTACAGTAACTTTATAACCATCCTTTTGTCTTTTAAAAGCTAGAAGCTCAGTAGATTTTGTCATATCGGTCATTGTTAAAACTGTCTTTGTTTTGATGCTACTTTTCGACATAGAAAAAGTATGTCGGACAAAAATATTTACCAAAAAATAAATATTTCTTTGCCATCCTCAATAATGTCAGGGATTAAGTTTAGTTGATAAAACAAAGGATTATGCCGACACAAATACCGGAGGTCAAGTAAATTCGTTACATGAGGTCACACAACTCGGGCAATATTCAGAGTGAAAATTTGCATATTTGAGCGGTCCAACGAAAAAAATCATTTCTCACAAAAAAAACTACACCACAATTATTAGGACATATTGGGCTACAAAATATGAAAGTAGGAGAGAAAACGAATTTGGGCGACTTGCCGCCGTTTGTCTGATGCATGTTGACATTAGCTCTTAATTGGCTTCTGATTTTGTGTCTATGTATCCCTCCCATTCTCACAAGAATTGCAACTGGGTAATATGTTGAGCTGTTGTTTGTAACCATTTTCAATCACCTTTTTTTCAGGCTAGGATGACATAAAAGAACAACTTTGTACGAAGCATCAGTCTTCTTACAGTTGCTATGGCTACAGGAAGAAGTTCAATTAAAGTTCCATGTGAAAATGAAGACTTACCTGACAAAGAAAATGAACCAGATTTTGACGAGGACACTTTACGAGGTGAGCTAATTATTTCGCCTTTTACATAAAATTGTGTGGGGCATTTGAACATTTTATTAACTTTGCCCAGGGAATGGGAATTTTAGGAAACCTATCTCCAAAAATTTAAATGCCCAGGGGTTTGCCTCAAGTTGAGTGATGCTTAACTCTCATCATTATTCTTACCCATGATGTCACCTACATCATTGGCATCATCATAACTATTGAAAATCTGCAGATTTTAAATTTCCAGATCTTGGCAGCTCTAATTATACACTAATAATTATTAACTACGACCACAGACTTTGACACCTATTTTTAAATTTTTTTTCGAATTATTTTATTTTTTCTTTGCAGCCAAAGCTGATGTTTATAGAAATGAGGGTAATGAGGCCTTCAGGAAAGGAGATTTCATCAATGCCATTCATTTTTACACCAAAGGAATTAAAATGAACTGCAACGAGAAAGAACTGAAGGCCAAACTGCACAACAACAGGGCTATTGCACATTCTAAACTTGGTAAGATGATGAGAGCTTTAATAGGCATTTTTTTTCTATTTTGAAGCTATTGAGTTGTCAGTAGTAGTTTTCTGAAAAAGGCGATAATTTTGAATGCATTCCCAGAAAAATTTAGATCTTATCTTGGCCTCTCAAATATACAAAGAAGTAACCTCTTACCCCAGATATCAACGAGCATCACAAGTTTTTCCCAAAATTATAGTAATGGTAGTTGGTTTGCAACATGTATGGCTAGTCAGAGATATTTATTTCAATAACAGGAAATCACCAGGATTCACTAAGGGATGCAGAAGCAGCCATTGAGTTAAATCCAACTTTCCTTAAGGCAATTGTGAGAGGTTAGATATGTTACCTGTGCTATAATAATGATAACAAAAGAACTCAACACTCTAAGGTTAAATGAGGTTAAATGGAGTTCAATCTTGTCTCAATTGACTTTAATTAAGAGGTCTAGACCACCCTGATGTACATTTGAATCCAGCTCTTGACTGTTACGCCATTACTTTCCATTAATCATGATAAGAATATTATTTTGAACGGGGTGAAGAACTCAATGCGGAATGCAAAGCAAAATTTCAGCATGAATATTTTATTTTAAGCAAATGAAGATCATCGCAGTATATACTCAACTTAAGCAGTTGAGAAATAAGGCCTGAAAAAAATTCAAGCCTGAACGGGAACCGAACCCATGACCTCTGCGATACCGGTGCAGCGCTCTAACCAACTGAGCTATCAAGCCAACTGGGAGCTGGTCAATTGTGAGTTCGTTATATACCCGTAGATGGAGAAGAGTGTGATAAGAATACATGAAAGTCATATATTTGTACTGCGGAAAATACATTTTTTTTTTTTAAGCAAATGAAGATCATCGCAGTATATACTCAACTTAAGCAGTTGAGAAATAAGGCCTGAAAAAAATTCAGGCCTGAACGGGAATCGAACCCATGACCTCTGCGATACCGGTGCAGCACTCTAACCAACTGAGCTATCAAGCCAACTGGGAGCTGGTCAATTGTGAGTTCGTTATATACCCGTAGATGGAGAAGAGTGTGATAAGAATACATGAAAGTCATATATTTGTACTGCGGAAAATACATTTTAAGCAAATGAAGATCATCGCAGTATATACTCAACTTAAGCAGTTGAGAAATAAGGCCTGAAAAAAATGGGTTCGATTCCCGTTCAGGCCTGAATTTTTTTCAGGCCTTATTTCTCAACTGCTTAAGTTGAATATATACTGCGATGATCTTCATTTGCTTAAAATGTATTTTCCGCAGTACAAATATATGACTTTCATGTATTCTTATCACACTCTTCTCCATCTACGGGTATATAACGAACTCACAATTGACCAGCTCCCAGTTGGCTTGATAGCTCAGTTGGTTAGAGCGCTGCGCCGGTATCGCAGAGGTCATGGGTTCGATTCCCGTTCAGGCCTGAATTTTTTTCAGGCCTTATTTCTCAACTGCTTAAGTTGAGTATATACTGCGATGATCTTCATTTGCTTAAAATGTATTTTCCGCAGTACAAATATATGACTTTCATGTATTCTTATCACATGAATATTTTAGTTCCTTAAGTCCAATGAGTCACAGGTGTCAGATATGTTAAGAGCGTGTCCACGAGAGCACCGGGCAGTCGTGCTACAAGTCATCTCACCGATTTCAATGAAACTTTGGCAGTTTAAAGGGTATACCCCAAAACTCAAAGAGACAAACTGGTTTCTGTTTTGGTTCTTCCGGGGGGAGATAGACCACCCCCGGTTTTTCTTGGTTTTCACCGAGGAAATCGCTTCAAATAGGTAAAATGTATGAAGCTCTCACGGCGATGGTATCTAACCGATTACTTTGAGGATTTGCACACATATTTTTAAATCCTTAGTTAATGGCTGCCGCGAGTATCAGTCAGTTTGATCGACGGCTTGTTAATCAACAGAGGCAAATATACGACTTTGGTTTTAGACTTTTCGATTCATCCAAATATTTTACAACTTTGAGGTCAAATATCTCCCGTTGCCAGAAAGCTACAACACTAATCCTAATTCCCCTTCATAACCCATCATTTCATCTCTGAAAATCATCAAAAAAATCTTTGGGCACTACCGTATTTTTGTCTTGGATACCTTTTAAAATCTGCGAATGTGACAAGTTTCTCTCAACTACACCTGTCACGCAATTCTTGCTCTAGGCGGTCTCTTGACAAAATAAACCTACATTTTTAAACTCTTTATACAAGATGATTGATCAAGAAAAGTGAAAAATGTGAAAAACTTTCCAGATTTTTTGTAGGAATGGAAAATTTCACGTTTAGAGAGATGCATGTAAACAAAAAATCAATGGGAAAATCGTAGCGTTCTTTCTTCAGTCGTTTATTACTTTGAAGATTTGGTAAAATCAGCAGATATGGCTTTTGTACGGCACAAAACATTCATTAGTCTATAGTATGATTGTTAATCATCATCATTGCTCATATTATTTCATGCTGCGTGTTGGTTGATATTACTAATTGTTCCAGTGTGCTACAACTTCGGCTTTTTACAGACGAGAAATTCTGCGCTCTCGCTCGAGAGCAAATATCAATAGTTCTATCGGACTAAAAACTGTGCTTCTATCCCGAAAATAAAATTAAAATAGTGTTGTCGTTGTCACTTACCGCCATCGAACATTTCCATGCAGAACTCCGCTAAGCTAACATCTGATGTGTGACCCGAAGACTCTTAGTAGGAATTATTCAAGCGCGTTGTTCATGCTGTCTGCTAGATAACAATTTCAGAATAATCTGCAGATCTCTATGATTATTTGCCTGCTTCGATCGTAGAATATCTGCATATTTTTTTCAAGCATTCTATTACTACACATAAATCTACATCTCTCTAGATCGAGTGTTGCCGGCGTTTAATTGCGTGACTTGTAAAATTTTAAAATAAGAATCTGAGCCAGCGGTAATTTGACGAGTAGCCCTCCTGCAAATTTCCCTTGATGAAATCCCAAGACATAGCCAGTTGTTTTCGTCAGCAAAGACGATAAATATGAGAGAAAAGTGAGATGCAAATGTCTTCTTTTTTTCTTTTTTAGCTTTATAGCAGCTTTACCCTCTCCTGTAGTCTTCGTCTAAATTTTGCAAGGTCTCTCCTTATTTTCTGCCTTGTTCAGTCAGTTTCGAATTCTGAAGCTAGATCATTGGCATCGGCCCCTCCGTCCTTATTCATATTTACAGAGGGGGACCTCATCATGAAACCAATTTTTGTTACGGCAGATAACCGGCTGAAGTATCGAGCGATTTGCTGCTCTATCAACCGGTCAGTCTTAGACAACATTTCTGGCTGGTATCTTCTCTTAAACTCGATATTTTGGAAATCACATTAGAGGTGGTTACCTTACTAGTTTCCTCCCTTGTCCAACACACGTTTAGGAGATAATTCTCTGCTTTCTGAGAAAAGGTAGCTGTTTTTTGTGTTTTCCAAAGAGTCCATCCAAAGTCCTCTCGGCTAGTTAGGGATTGTTCGTCAGAATTTTTACCTGAGGTCCGACCTTGAACGTAGCCATCCCCTATAGAATTGCAAGCCGGTCTTAGTCCATTTCCTCTTGATCTTATCCTAGGCGGAATTTTTTTGTCGGCCTCACTGTGTTTGTCTTTGTCAGGGTACATTTGGATGGCAGCCAATGACTGAAACGTCTTGATACATCCTTCTTTTAGTAAGAATATCTCGCTTTCTTGTTCCGTCTATGACGGATTGGGTATAGCTCTCGCGATGACCCGCGTTCAGAAATCTGTGCACGTTGCTGATAACCACCCGCTTCTACGATTAGTTTACTGAAGTTTTCTAATGTGACGAGCCTAGTGAGACCCTGAGGTGCTTCAAACTGTGCCAGTTGGTCTGCGCTATAAACTTGTCGCAGTTCTTAAGTCAGAGGGAGGATCGCCCACCTCTATCTATGTGAGCGCCTCTACAGTACCTGCGTATCCCTAGCAATCATATGATATAAAGTTCATCTCAGTCACAAATCACCAGTTAGGAAAACTGATGTTCAGATAAGCGCTCTTCTTGCCCTTCTCCTTATTCATTGTCGACTCTAAGATAGCAGCTACAGTACGCGTTCTATTTAGGTTTACAGTCACCTTGCCGCCACCAGAAAGATTCGTCACCAGCTTTGATTTCTTCTGCCATCTGCAGATTCATCTCTCTCTCACTTTATGTCTCCGATTTTTATGAGGAGGATACTGGCATTTACGAACCCGAAGATCTGAATCTCACACCAAGTTGTGCACGATATTTGAGGTACATCGTGAAATCGTGGCCTTCGTAATCTCCAAATAAGCCAATACGCGCTAGAATAAGCTTCATCTCGGACGAAACGCATGTTTGGGATACATCGACGTCTCTCAAATGTTTTTTTTTTAAGCTGTATACCCACGAATTTAGAGGTGTGAGCTGTTGCCGTCCCTGGCCAGCGCAAGAAAAGTAACATTTGGTTGTACAGTTAGTTACAAATGAACAAGACAACTGCACCATCTTGACTTTATCAATTCGAGTGTTAGATTGAATTGAGGGCTTTTTAGACACTCGATTTCTTGTATGGCATTACTATAAAGATGTAATACAGCTGATACACCTACACTACATAGGATTAACAATGTCTGTTGCGCTCTTGCGAGAAGGAGGAAAATATTCCCGGAAGTGTACGCTCTTTTTAAAAAGAGTTTCAGAGACGTTTCAGAGATGTCTATCTTTGATCGGCTGTCACAAAAAAATGACCCCCACTTAAATTTAGTAGGAAAAATGAACTTACCAAATGCTTGTTGAAAAAATTGGAATTCATTTGACCGATACGCCGGTTGTTTCAAATTTTCTTTTTCCTCGGGCTGCTATGAAACAGTTCATAAATTGACTAACGAATAAAGTGTTTTGAAATACCGTTCGAGATTTGCCTTTTTTTTCTGCGTGCAAATCAAGGGTAGACAAAGTTTTTAAAACATTTGACTTGAATTTCGTGGAGTTCACCTCGATAATTCTCGTCGGCCAGAGTCAAGACGCGCCAAGCTAAGCGACATCACCCTCCAGTAAAAAAATTTTCCAAAGAATAAACGTGGCAAGTGTGAGGAAACGCACTTTTTTCCATCATTGTGATAAAAGCCCAATGATGTACCTAAATTGGTACTTACGGTATCAAACCATTGATTATGACAGGGTGAGCTCAGTTTTTCTGTCGAGGTCGACGTGACTTCACATTGAAAGCATTTTTGACGAACAAACTAGTGAGCATCACTGCACGTACTGAGAAAGTTAAAACTTGTATTTATCACCCACGCGTTTCGTTTGACTCATATACAAATAGTAAATAAGTTGTCCCTTTACTATTGAAGTCAGTCGATAGAATACGCCGGGTGCGCCTACGGTGTTATACATGCGTTACATTTTCCGGACGTTACACGTACGAGTACGTGATCCGTTTAAGGGTCACAGATTTAGTGTAAATATTTCACTCCTCAACATCACCCAATGTCTCTAGCTTACAGAGGTCTTAGAACGTTTCATTATATGGAGTTGCCTTCTGCGGGTAGAAGACTACAAGCGAATTTCTCAGGCGTAATTGCCTTTGATTTCTAAATTGATGTTGTCGCAAACACAGTTTTTGGGAGTCACGAGACAAAAAAACTTATCAGGACCTAGTTTCATGTTCTAATGGAAAAAAAATAGCAAATAAAAACACATTTTCTTGAGAAATAAAGTCACAAATGACGGGGGTTCTCTGAAACAAATAGTGATAGAAAAGGATTTCAGTTCTGGTCAATATTGACTTTTCATGGCCTACTTCCAAATCTGAGGGAACGTGCTGAGGGAATAAAAAAACATAAATGTGTGATAATGCAAGCAAGAGAATGAAAATACAAATAAAGAAAAAGGAGAAAACATAGGAACCCGTGTTGCAGCGTGCAGATATCTTTTGAACCAGACCTACGCAGAAGCCCGACACCAGCCAGAGAAACTCGAAAGAGTCCTGTATATGAACTAGCTCGCACGTGCACGCAGGAAAGGCCATGACAATCAGCGAAAATAATAGCAAATGCAGATGATATTTGCAGTCAAAAAACAGGAAAATAAGATAACAGAAGGATTAGGAACTTTCTAAAAGTGTTCTCTTGAAAAAAAAAAAGATGAACAATTTTTACTTCTCATGAAAGGTCACGCAGTAACCCTACAAATACTATTCCTATAGGTGGAATTTCTTGATGATGGAAAGTGGAAGAAACATTTTCCAGTCTTATTTTCTGGAAACATGGCGTAGTTAATGAATTTATGGGGCTATTGATCTTTCCTAACAAATAAAGGAGGCAGAGTTTCCCATTATCCGCGGTATGGAAAAGCCGGAGTTGTTACACTCGGAAACTTGTACGTCAACAAGCAGGCTACATGTGACTTTAAAATCTCCTCTCCTGTTACAGTTTCCTTATTGTAAACTGTGCAATAATGATAATAGACGATCAAAGTATAGGCGAATGAATGTTTTGTTCTGTACAAGAGCCCTATGCCCTGATTTTAGCAAATCTTCAAAGTAATAAACGACTGAAGAAAGAAACGCTACGATTTTCCCATTGATTTTCCGTCAACATGCATCTCTCTAAACGTGAAATTTTCCATTCCTACAAAAAATCTGGAAAGTTTTTCACAGTTTTCACCTTTCTTGATCAATCATCTTGTATAAAAAGTTAAAAAATGTAGGTTTATTTTGTCAAGTGACCGCCTAGAGCAAGAATTGCGTGACAGGTGTAGTTGAGAGAAACTTGTTACAGTCGCAGATTTTAAAAGGCATCCCAGACAAAAACACGATAGTGCCCAAAGATTTTTTTGATGATTTTCAGATATGAAATGATGGGTTACAAAGGGGAATTAGGATTAGTGTTGTAGCTTTCTGGCAACGGGAGATATTTGACCTCAAAGTTTTAAAATATTTAGATGAATCGAAAAGTCAAAAAACACAGTCGTATATTTGCCTCTGTTGATTAACAAGCCGTCGATCAAACTGACTGATACTCGCGGCAGCCATTAACTAAGGGTGTAAAAATATGTGTGCAAATCCTCTAAGTAATCGGTTAAATACCATCGCAGTGAGAGCTTCTTACATTTTACCTATTTGAAGCGATTTCCTCGGTGAAAATCCAGAAAAACCGGGGGGTTGTCTATCTCCCCGCAGAAAAAACCAAAACAGAAACCAGTCTTTTTTTTTTGAGTTTTGGGGTAGACCCTTTAAACTGACAAAGTTTCATTGAAATCGGTGAGATGGCATGTAGCACGACTGCCCGGTGCTCTCGTGGACACGCTCTTAAGTCACTATCTAGCTGTTTTAAAAAGAAGGATCAGGACTTACCTAACTCTTAGTGTTTTTGTAGGAGTTGTTGATCCCAATTTAAGTGTTCTTAGAAATTTCAGTTGTCTGTAAGGCTAAATAAATCTAACTGAAACCTAATAGGGCCTGTTTATTCTTTTCCGTTTAGTTTTTTTGTATCGTTTTGTTTTGTCTTTTTTTTTCTTCTGGTCTGTGATGATTTCAATTGTTTCAGGTTCTTTTCTCAGAATTGAGCTACAGTAATAATATGCTTCCTTGTGTTGTTGCCTACAGGAGCCACTGCTTGTGTTGAATTGAAGAGATTTGAAGAAGCAATCACTTGGTGTGATAAGGGACTAGCTGTATCCTTTTAAGGAATCTTTCATTTTTAACCGTGGGTATACTAAAAAAAGTTTCCATAATTTGATGTTTCAATGGAGAAAATACAAAGAAGAGTATTAATTATGATGGGAACTTGTCAGCTCATATACTTTAAGTGTGTGTGATTAAAAACATAGGAGAAGTTATTACCTCATGACTTATTAATGACACTACTCCTTTTAGCCAATTTGACTTAGTTCTACTATCCATGCCAATAACTGGTAGATTAGTTTAGATAACCCTTTAATTTCCCAGACCAAATTTGTAATTATCCTTACTGTCAACCATACAATTCTTGTAATGTTAGTACAGAGAATTCAGTACTGCATCAACTAACTATTTTTAAATTGATATATCTTTTTTACTCTCAACACTTATCTGATTGATATTGTATTGCTATTGTAAGGAGAAATTCTCTTTTGGTCACTCACGGGAGTTAAAGGGTTAGAAGACTAAATTTTATCCAGTTTATACATCGTACTTGGGTAGATGATCTCTCTAAAATAAGCCAAAACAAAAAGCTCGGTAATGTTTACATATCTTATGCAGATTTTCTTGCCTTCGACCTTTTGCCACTATTTAGAGACTCGGAAACTTTCTTTGTGCTTTCCTATGGACAAATAAAAATTTTAAAGACATGTATTTGTGTTATAGACTCATTTCTTCCACTGCTGTAAAACATTTGTCTGATGTTAAGGCTATAAAAATTTAAAAAAGTTTTTGGAAACTAGGGATTAAATCTAGATATTGCGCGTTAAATTTTGAGGCTGCTCACAGAAAAAAAAACATTTTTTGAAGTGTAAATTTACTTCATAACTGACTTTAAGACTGAATGTTGATAAATCCTCTACCTTTCATGCAAAGCCCTCCTAATGGGCCATTTTATAGTTGTGTACTTAGTTGCCAAGCCTTTGATTTGGAGTGAGGCTGAAGGTGACCTTGTTGTAATAGAGACCAGTATCTAGAAACGATAATAACAAAGTAATTTGCATTTAAAAGGCAGCAATGTTTTTATCATAACAAGGTCACCCTTAATCATCTCTCTTGCTCAGAGGTTTGGGAACCAAGCACGCAAATGTTAAAGTGGACTTTTACATATCAATATGATCAGAAACATAATCTTTTTTGTTTTTTCCACATTTTTAACCCTTAACATAAAAAAAGATTGACAAAAACAATAGGATCTTCTTGTCATTAAGACTTCAGTCTGTCAGTGAAGTGAGAGATAAATCCATGGAGGAAAAAGATCCTATTAGTCATGACCACGGTAGTGCAAGTTCAGGTGATGTCAAGAAAGTCATAGATCTCAATAATCGGGGAGAAAAAGCCATAGAGTACCACAACCTACATCTTAAAATAGCTAAAGCAGTAGGAGACAAGCATGGGGAGGCTGGTGCTTATGGCAATCTTGGCAATGCATATGACCGTCTGGGTGATGTCAAAAAAGCCATAGAGTACCACAACCTACATCTTAGAATAGCTAAAGAAGTAGGAGACAAGCATGGGGAGGGTAACGCTTATGGCAATCTTGGCAATGCTTATCACCGTCTGGGTGATTTCAAAAAAGCCATAGAGTACCACAACCTACATCTTAAAATAGCTAAAGAAGTAGGAGACAAGCATGGGGAGGGTAACGCTTATGGCAATCTTGGCAATCCTTATGGCCGTCTGGGTGATTTCAAAAAAGCCATAGAGTACTCCAACCTACATCTAAAAATAGCTAAAGAAGTAGGAGACAAGCATGGGGAGGGTGGTGCTTATGGCAATCTTGGCAATGCTTATCACCGTCTGGGTGATTTCAAAAAAGCCATAGAGTACTACAACCTACATCTTAAAATAGCTAAAGAAGTAGGAGACAAGCATGGGAAGGGTAACGCTTATGGCAATCTTAGCATTGCTTATTTTAGTCTGGGTGATTTCAAAAAAGCCATAGAGTGCCACAACCAACATCTTAAAATAGCTAAAGAAGTAGGAGACAAGCATGGGGAGAGTGTTGCTTATGGCAATCTTGGCAATGCTTATCACCGTCTGGGTGATTTCAAAAAAGCCATAGAGTACTACAACCTTCATCTTAAAATAGCTAAAGAAGTAGGAGACAAGCATGGGGAGGGTAACACTTGTGGCAATCTTGGCAATGCTTATTTCAGTCTGGGTGATTTCAAAAAAGCCATAGAGTACTGCAACCTAAATCTTAAAATAGCTAAAGAAATAGGAGACAAGCATGGGGAGGGTAACGCTTATGGCCGTCTGGGCAATGCTTATCACAGTCTGGGTGATTTAAAAAAAGCCATAGAGTACCACAACCTACATCTTAAAATAGCTAAAGAAGTAGGAGACAAGCATGGGGAGGGTGTTGCTTATGGCAATCTTGGCAATGCTTATCACCGTCTGGGTGATTTCAAAAAAGCCATAGAGTACCACAACTTACGTCTTAAAATAGCTAAAGAAGTAGGAGACAAGCATGGGGAGGGTGTTGCTTATGGCAATCTTGGCAATGCTTATCACCGTCTGGGTGATTTCAAAAAAGCCACAGAGTACCACAACCTACATCTTAAAATAGCTAAAGCAGTAGGAGACAAGCATAAGGAGGGTGGTGGTTATGGCCATCTTGGCAATGCTTATTTTAGTCTGGGTGATTTAAAAAAAGCCATAGAGTACTACAACCTAAATCTTAAAATAGCTAAAGAAATAGGAGACAAGCATGGGGAGGGTAACGCTTATGGCCGTCTGGGCAATGCTTATCACAGTCTGGGTGATTTAAAAAAAGCCATAGAGTACCACAACCTACATCTTAAAATAGCTAAAGAAGTAGGAGACAAGCATGGGGAGGGTGTTGCTTATGGCAATCTTGGCAATGCTTATTTTAGTCTGGGTGATTTGAAAAAAGCCATAGAGTACTACAACCTACATTTTAAAATAGCTAAAGAAGTAGGAGACAAACATGGGGAGGGTGGCGCTTATGGCAATCTTGGCAATGCTTATCACCGTCTGGGTGATTTCAAAAAAGCCATAGAGTACCACAACCTACATCTTAAAATAGCTAAAGAAGTAGGAGACAAGCATGGGGAGGGTGGTGCTTATTGCAATCATGGCAATGCTTATTTTAGTCTAGGTGATTTGAAAAAAGCCATAGAGTACTACAACCTAAATCTTAAAATAGCTAAAGAAGTAGGAGACAAGCATGGGGAGGGTGTTGCTTATGGCAATCTTGGCAATGCTCATGGCCGTCTGGATGATTTCAAAAAAGCAATAGAGTACCACAACCTACATCTTATAGTAGCTAAAGAAGTAGGAGACAAATCCATGGAGGCAACGGCCTACTATTCATTAGGAGTGGTTTTTGAGTTGCAAGGTGGACTGCAAAAAGCCGTTGAACATTACCAAGCTAGCATAAACTTATTCAATTCCTTGAGAGTACTTCTAATATCTAAAGATGAGTGGAAAGTTAATTTTCGAAATCAGCATAAAGTGGCGTATACGGCTTTGTGGAGAGTTCTCGTAGAACAAGGTAATGTAGATGAGGCCTTATTTGTTGCTGAGAAAGGACGAGCTCAAGCTCTGACCGACCTCATGGAATCCAGTTTTTGTGGTGGAACAAGTCACCACAAGGGAGAAGATGAAGATTGCGCAGTTTTAAAAAACGTTCCATCAAACACTGTCTTTCAGGCAGTGGACGAAGCTAACGTCAATCTTTGGGTTGTGTCCGAAGGAAAACAAGTTCAGTTAAGACAAAGTAAACTCAAAGGTTTTGTTTCAGAGAATAGTGGATCTAGCCTGTCCTTTGAGGCTTTCATGCTCGGTGTCTATACACAACTTGGTGTTCGTTCTAATGTGAGATGCGAGAATCGATCTTTAGATGCTTTGAGGGAGGGCCATCCGAAAGTGGATGAGAAAACCAAAGAAGCCAACCCTCAACCTCACATCCAACAAGACGGATGCTTGAGCACTTTGTATGATATCGTTATGAAGCCGGTGGCAAACTTGATTAAAGGGGATGAGCTACTCATTATTCCTGATGGACCCCTGTGGATCGCTCCTTACGCTGCATTGAAGGATGGTAATTCTAAATACCTGTGTGAATCGTTCACAATCCGAGTCGCTCCATCGTTAGCAAGTCTTAGACTCATTGCCGATTGCCCAGATGATTATCACAAAAGCAGTGATGCGTTACTTGTAGGAGATCCGTGGGTATCCGAGGTTACTAACAGCGAGGGAAAGAAAGTCTTCGAGCAGCTTGAGTATGCTAAAAAAGAAGTAGAAATGATCGGAAAAATTCTGAATATCACACCAATCACTGGCAGTCAGGCCACGAAACGCGAGGTGTTGAAAAGACTCAGTTCCGTTTCCCTAGTTCACTTTGCGGCACACGGATGTATGGAAACTGGCGAAATTGCTCTTACACCTGACCCACACCGAATATCTACTGTGCCAACGGAGGAGGATTACATTTTAACAATTGGAGATGTGTTGAATGCTCAACTTCGGGCCAAACTTGTTGTGCTTAGTTGCTGCCACAGCGGCCGGGGCGAGATCAAGGCTGAAGGTGTGGTTGGCATTGCGCGCGCTTTTATGGGGGCTGGTGCTCGGTCTATTGTGGTGTCCCTATGGGCGATTGATGACGAGGCTACTCTTGAGTTCATGAAATACTTTTATCAACAACTTGCAGGCGGTAAACCAGCAAGCGAGTCACTGAACCTGGCCATGAAAAGCCTCAGAGAATCAGACAAGTTCTGCGACATCAAACACTGGGCGCCCTTTTTGCTGATTGGAGATGACGTCACTCTTGACTTCAAGGCAAAGGAAAGAGAAAATTTGAATATGAAATCACATAAATGAAAACTTTTTTATTTCATCTCAAAATGAATAACGCAGGAACTTGGAAGGTTTAAATGCTTCTCTATTTTGGCGCTTTTTGGCTATTTTTCATTACTTTTCACTTTTTTGTTAAATGGAACTTGAGATGTGTGACTTTACTTTGGTGAAGAAATAAAACAGACTATTTCAGTATATTTTGTTCAGTGGAATTGCTATTTTTTTACCTTTAGAAATTTAGATGCTTGCGAAGAGAACAAGATGCAACAAGGCTTCTGCTGTTAATGCCTGAAGTTGTTGAAGGCGACTACGAGGTTTTCGTTTCGCCAAAATGACACTCAGATCTATTCCTTTATTGCAATCAGTTATGTGTAAAATAATTTAAAGGTTTCTTTTCTTGTAGACAACCGGGAGCTTGTCCACCGGGTTTTAATTACGTTGATACTCTAAGCTTTTGATAAGCAAAGAAACAGTTTGTCATTTGCAAAAGGTGGTGAAATTTTAATTTCAAAAATGTGATATGTAAAATTCGCAGCCATATGTAAATTGATCTTAATGGTTTTTCTACGTCATAAATTACTTTGTTGCAATTTGCAATTATCTTTACAAAAAAAAATTCTTTATCATTTTCAACTTTTTTTCAATCCATTTTAACGCAATCTAATTCCATCAGTGCCAAGATTGCCATTCTAAGCTTAATTTGAAGAAGTAATCATCAGAGATGATGTTGTTGAATTTACTGACTATATGTTAGAGACATTAGACCTACTCTTAGGGGTGTGGCCAGCCTCTAGTCCCGTGGGCCCGGCCTACAATTGTTTTCCGCCCGCTTGACTTTTCTAATATGACTCTTACAAATGTTGAAACAAAGATTGAAATTTCTTAGGAAAAAGGCCTACAGCAAGTCAAAGAGCTGGCTACAACGGCCTGCTTTCAATCAAACGAGTTTGATCAATTTTAGTCCGTTTTATCAAACATTCATCAGTTTGTTTTAGAGAACGACAACAGAGACAAACTGTCCATGTAGTCTAAACAAGGAAACAGCGAAGCAGAGTTTACTTTAACTGAAGTTTCCATTGCTGTGACTTTTATTGTATGTGACATGGAATTTGTTGTTTTCATTAGGACAATATTTACGCCAATAAATTAGGGAAACACTTGAAGTAAGCCATGTAGTCCTTAATGGGAATTATTTTGGTGGCCGTAGTTAAAAAGGTTCAGGGCTTCAGGATAAAACTTGCATTTTTTTGAAAATTTGCTGTTCAAATTTTTTTCATGGATTTAAATTTACCTTAGTATAATTTGGAGATGTTTGATATCTTTCTTAGATTTAAGAATTTATACTTAGGTATTCAGAGCACGCTGTGTAATTAGAACCCGTTATGTGGTCAAAAGTTTAAGGTATACTGTATCACAGCTGTTTTAAAAGAAATTTTGTCAAATCAATGTTAATTTTTGACAGATTTTCACAACTACCATTGGTATATGCTGGTATAAAATGTAATAGTTAACCTTGCACATGGTTGAATATGATATAACGTAGGATTTTAAAAAACAAGCTAGGACAATTTTGACTAAACATTCTTTTTATAATGTCAGTGTATTTGGTGGGAATTGTTTTGATGCTATTTGTATTTAAAGTTGAAGCAATTTGTTCATTTACCTTAGTTTTTATTCATTGACTCATTAACTCCCAAGTTATGAAGGAAAATTCTCCCAACTAATAAGAATGTGTTTCTTTGTTGCTTCATTCTGAGAATTCGATGAAACATAACGTTTCTAGTGAAAAATAATCCGCTAGTTTAGATTTTCTCTAATTCTTATTGACACCATATTTGTCGGTGCATTAATTTTGTGAGGAGAATTTAAGTTATGATCTTGGGAATAAATGGGTTCATTTTAGTGTCTCCGTTTAGCGCCTATTGTACTTAATGCCTTGAACAATTTAATGCAGTTTGTATTGCACTTTTTTTTACTTTTTTGTGTAAGAGAAATAGAGAGTGTATAAAATACAAAAACTGCGTTTGTTGTTATTGTCTGTCTCCATATTCTAAGGATTCGCGTGAGATGCAGGGAGAACAGATCCTACGGGGACTTCAATGCTTATTTTGACCCGCGCGCGCCAAGTTGATAATCTTTGCAGCTGACAGTGTACTGACAATCCATGTTTCAAGCCCCCATCCACTTAACAAACGCTCGTCGACTCTTCGATTGTCTCTTTCACTGTCTACCGTTCTCCATATTGTCACACGATTTTGAATGCCGACGGACGTGTTCATACTGTTACCTGTGTGCGCCCTTTTTACCTTTTTACACCTTTTCACATTTGTGCATCTCTTTTTTCTCCTTTCTTTTGTTCCTTCCCTTTTTTTCATCGTACTTTTCCTTTATTCCCATTTTTACGCGCACTTCTCTCATCGCCCTCAACTTTATTCTTCTACGCGCTTCATGAGACGCGACTATCTCCTTGTCTGTTCCAGTTTTCATTCGTCTCAATCCTCGCGCAACGTCAGGTCTCTTAGAACTCATATACCTCCTTACTTCCCCAGAGTAGTTGTTATTATGCTTATTTTGTTCACTTTAGTATGGTGTCTTCTTTGCATCATGTCTAGTAAAATCTTAGTTTTCCTTTCGACTCATTCCCAGTCCACAGGGGGTCTCAATTTTGGGTCTCACTTGCCAGTGTTTGCTCTCCTCGGTCCTCTCATCACAGTAGCAGCTATAAAACGAAATAGCTCCCTCCAAGTCTCTGCGACATAATCGATGCATTTTGTTAGAAACAAGTCATTTAATGTCCAAATTAAGGCTTCTTCTGTCATCTGATTGGGAATGGATCAAACTAACGCCCAGGGTACACCTACATCGCGAGTCCAAGATGGCAGCAGGCCAATCTACAGACCTCTCCGAGTCGGTAGTCGTCATCTTGGATGTAGACGCAGCGAGGACCTTGAAAAAGTGTTTTTACAAGACAATAATCAAGAAAGGTTAAGTTATTGTAATGCTTCCTAAGAGGTAGTCGATGAGAACCTTTGCGTCGTTCAAAGAAAACGCAGCATTTTCCAGCGCAGTCGTGACTCGTTTGACGTGAGGACACAGAGATGGCGAGTTGATTAAGGCTTTAAATTTCAAACTCTTAAAGGCGGGAAATATATCTGAAACAAAATCATTCACGAACATCACTATTAATTCTAAATAATGTAAATTCGATTCACGTTTACTTTAGATCATAAATTTTACTCCCATTTTGCCAATCATATAAAGAAATCAATACACTAAGCTTGTTACACAGTTGTAAATCTCCATCCTCATCCTCAGTAGAGCTATGCTATCACAAAGGTGGAATAATCGCGGAGGAATAACCGCACTTAAGACCTTCCTATATACCAAGGAATTCGTGCCACTGGATTGTACATGTGCCAGTAACCTGCTTTCACATTTAACGTGACGTTCAGCTAAGATCAGCAAACTGTTTCTTTTTTTCTTCATTTAAACGATTCCAATCCCAATAGTGGTATCATATTTGCATAAGAAAGCTAATGTCAACTCGAGACTCTGCATTAATTTTTTCTTGATGAAATGAAACACAACAAACTAGAGATACCACGTATTTAAAACACTAACCGTTTAAACATTTTCTTCAACATGACGCTCTTAACGGGCTCAACGAGCTGCCAAAATTCTCTTCAAATCCGTTTTCGTTCGTGTGATAGCTTGACTTCTATTTCGATTTGACAGTTCAGTTCGACAGTTTGACTGTTAAACCTTAAATGAAGATTTGTAGACACCAGCTGAATAGATTTATGAATTTGCTTAACGGCGAATGAACGCATTGAAATCAAAATTGATTTTCTTTAAGCTCAGTTCCCTAAACTACAAGTCTGCTGTCAGATGATTAACGTGGACGCTATTTTAGTCCCTTAAATTTCTCATTTCTCAATGCGTCAGCAATTGAAATTATATTCATGAAACAGGGACGCATTTTGTGATACAAATCTTGGCAATGACTGGTGTAAGCCGCAAAGATGAAGATTTGTAGACACCAGCTGAAAAATGGAAAATAATTTAATTAAAGGTTATTTCTTTTACCCAACCAGGGGCTTTTCCACCGGATTTTAATTACCTTCATGCTCTAAGCTTTTGATAAGCAAAGAAACAATTCGTCATTTGCAAAAGTTGGCGAATTTTTATTTCCAAAACTTCGATTGAATATGTATGTGAATTGAAAATGTGAATTGATCTTAGACCGTTTTCTACATCATAAATTACTTTGTTACAATTTACCTTCATCTTTACCAAAAAATTGATTACCATTTTGAATATTTCGTTCTGTGGAATTGCTATTTTTTTACCTTTACAAATTTAGATGCTTACGAAGAGAACAAGATGCAACAAGGCTTCAGTTGTTAATGCCTGAAGTTGTTGAAGGCGACTACGAGGTTTTCGTTTCGCCAAAATGACACTCAGATCTATTCCTTTATTGCAATCAGTCATGTGTAAAATAATTTAAAGGTTTTTTTCTTGTACACAACCAGGAGCTTGTCCACTGGGTTTTAATTACGTTGATACTCTAAGCTTTTGATAAGCAAAGAAACAGTTTGTCCTTTGCAAAAGGTGGCGAAATTTTAATTTCAAAAATGTGATTCGCATATGTGAATTGATCTTAATGGTTTTTCTACGTCATAAATTACTTTGTTGCAATTTGCAATTATCTTTACAAAAAAAATCATTATCATTTTCAACTTTTTTCAATCCATTTTAATGCAATCTAGTTCTGTCAGTGCCAAGATTGCCATTCTAAGCTTAATTTGAAGAAGTAAACATCAGAGATGATGTTAGAGACATTACACCTACTTTTAGGGGTGTAGCCAGCCTCTAGTCCCGTAGGCTCGGCCTACAATTGTTATCTGCCCGCTTGCCTTTTACTGAAAGATAATATGACTCTTGCAAATGTTGAAACAAAAACTGAAATTTGTGAGGGAAGAGGCTTAAATTTAGTCAAAAAGCTGGCTACAACCCTCTCTTCAATCAAACGAGTCCGGTCAATTTGTGTCCGTTTTACCAAACACTTCTCCGTTCGTTTTAAAGAACGATAACAGAGAGGCTAAAAATTGTCCATGTAATCTAAACTAGGAAAGAGGGACGCAGAGTTCACTATAATTAAAGTTTCCACTGGTGTGACTTTTATTGTATGTGACATGGAATTTGTTGTTTCTAGTACGACAATATTTACGCTCATAAATGAGAGAAGCAGTTAACGTAAGCCATGTAGTCCTCAATGGGAATTATTTTGGTGAAAAGGCTCATTAATTAATGTAAACCTAGTGCGTAGTTGAAAATGTTCAGGGCTTCAGGATAAAACTTCTAATTGTTGAAAATCACCTCTTGAAATTTTTTCATCGCTTTAAATTTACCTCAGCATGATTTGAGGATGTCTGATAATATGCGTGGTTGAATATAATGTAACTAGGATTTTAAAGACATGCTGGGACAGTTTCAAATAAACATGGTTTGTATAATATCAATGTATTTCGTGTGAAGTGTTTTGATGCTATTTTTTTTTTAAGTTGAAGATAATTGTTCATTTACCTAAGTTTATATTAATTAACTCATGAACTCCCAAGTTCTGAAGAAAAATTCTCCCATCTGATAAGAATGTGTTTCTCTTTGCTGCCGCTTGTTCCGAGAATTCGATGTAACATTATGTTTCTAGTAAAAGATTATCCTCCAGTTTGGATTTTCTCTAATTGTTATTGACTCCATGTTTGTCGGTGTATTAATACCGTGAGGAGGACTTAAATTATGATCGGTTTTGGGAGTAAATGGGTTCATTTTAGCGTCGCCGTTCAGCGCGTATTTTACTTAATGCCTTGAACGATTTAATGCAGTTTTAATTGTGCTTATTTTTTTACTTCTTTGTGTAAGAGAAATATACAGTGTATAAAATACAAAAACTGCGTTGATTTACGTTGTCTGTCTTCATATTCTTAGGATGCACGTAAGAGAAAGCAGATCCTATGGGGACTTCAATGCTTGTTTTGACCCGCGCGCCAAGTTAATAATGTGTGCAGCTAGTAGTGTACTAACATTACATGTTTCAAGCCCCCGCTCCCTTAAGAAAAGCGCGTCATCTCTTCGATTGTGTCTCTTTCACTGTCTATCGTTCTCCGTTTTGCCACACGGTTTTGAACGCCGACAGACGTGTTCATACTGTTATATGTGTGCGCCTTTTTTATCTTTTTCCTCACATTTGCGCATCCCTTTTTTTTCTCCTTCCTCTGGTTCCTTCCTTTTTTTTTTTTTTTTTTTCATCGCAATTTTCCTCTATTCCTATATTTACGCACACCTCTTTTATCGCCCTCAACTTTATTCTTCTACAAGCTTCTAAGGACGTGACTATCTCCTTGTCTGTTTCAGTTTTCATTCGTCTTAATCTTCGCGCAACGTCAGGTTTCTTACAACTCATATACCTCGTTACTCACCCATAGTAGTTGTTACGTTGCGTATTATGTCCACTTTGGGATGGTGTCCTCTTAAAGTCATCTCTAGTAAAATCTCAGTTTTCCTTTCGATTGATTCCTAGTCCACAGGGTGCCAGTGCTTGCTCTCCTCAGTCCTCTCATCATGATAGTAGTTATAAAGCGGAAGAGCTCCCTCTAAGTCGCGGCGACATAATCGGTGCATTTAGTTGGAAACGAGTCCCTCGATCTCATAATTAAGGCCTCCTCTATCATCTGATTGGGAATGGGTCAAACTCTCGCCCAGGGTCCAGCTACATTGCGAATCCAAGATGGTGGTAGGCCAATCCACAGCCGGACTCTATAGAGTCGGTAGCCGCCATCTCGGATGTGGACGCAGAGAAGACCCTGGGGAAGAGTTTTGACAAAACAATAATTAAGAAAGGATAAGTTACAATAGTGCTTAGAGAGATAGTCTATGACAACTTGAGATTCATTATGAGCAAACACGTTCCGTTGATTATTAAACTCCATGTCTCCTTCAATACGCACTCCAATATGCCCCTCTTCCCCGTCCCTATACATCCCTCTACTGCAAGTTTTATCATCATACAGCACAATACAACATTATACCCATGAGCGGCACTGTAAATCCGTAAAATGCAGTAACTAGACAACGCTTCACAACAATTTGTACTCCTAGATAGCACTATGCCTCCCTCTACTGAATTATAAATCACCATACAGCGCTGTATAAACAATTGCTCCAATTTGGCGCTAAAATAAGTGCGGATATTTGTCCGCGGTCATTTTCTCGAATTTTCTGTTCCAAGATGCGGAAGCTGTGAGCCTCGAGGAACAGATAATATCCAAGGATAAATATCCGTGCATATTTTCACGCAAAAATAGACGATATTGCGTTTTTTATCCTTAAAATATTTTGCAACGCACGTGAAAAATGTTAATGAACAGCTTACACAAGACGAAATCACATGTTTCTGTATTTCTGAAACGTGGCGGAAACATGCAACTCCATGTTTCCGTTATGTTTACGGAAACGTGAAAATTAAAGTCTACGTGTTTCCGTCACGTTAACGGAACGGAAATGCCAAGTCACGTTTCCGTCATATTTAAGCCAGCACATTTCCGCCGTTGTTCGTTTCCGTCATGTTTCTGCAAACGGATTTGCAGTTTTTTGCTACATCTTACCAAAACACAAACGCGAGATGGTTCTTTGAACAACAAGGAATCTTAATGCGACGGCTGTGTTATTTAATCCGGTTAGGCCAAATGAGACAGTTGTGTGACTTAGGTCGGTTGGTGCCAATGAGACAATTGTGTCATTTGATCTGGTTGACCCAAATGAGACGAGTTGTGTCATTTGATCCGGTTACCCAAAGAAGACAGTTGTGTGCACTGAGCTGGTTGGGCCAAACGAGACAGCCAAAATTAGACATTGTATTATTTGAGCCAGTTTAAGGCCAAATGAGACAGTTGTGTGATTTGCACCAGCTGGGCCAAATGAGACAGTTATGTAATTTAAGTCGGTTGGGCCAAATGAGACCACTGTGTCATTTGATCTGGTTGGCCCAAGTAAGACAAGTTGAACCGGTTGTGCCAAATGAGACAGTTGTGTCATTTAATCTGGTTTGTCCAAATGAGACAGTTGTGTGATTTGAGCTGGTTGTATCAGATGAGACAGTTGTGTGACTTGAGCCAGTTGGGCCAAATGAGATGGGCCAAATGAGACAGTTGTGTACGTGATATGAGCCAGTTGGGTCAGGTGAGACAGTTGTGGGATTTAAGTCGATTGGGCCAGATGAGACTGTTGTGTCGTTTGATTTGGTTGGCTCAAATGCGACAAGTTGTGCCAAATGAGACAGTTGTGTGATTTAAGTCGATTGGGCAAAACAAGACAGTTGTATTATTTGAGTCAGATGAGACGGTTGTGGAATTTGAGCCGGTTGGGCCAAATGAGACACTTGTGTCACTTGATCTGATTGGGCAAAATGAGACAGTTGTGTGATTTGTGCCGGTTGGGTCAGATGAGGCGGTTGTGGGATTTGAGCCAGTTGGGCCAAATGAGACAGTTGTGTCATTTGATCTGATTGGGCCAAACGAGGCAGTTGTGTGATTTGAGCCAGTCAGGCCAAATGACACAGTTGTGTGATTTAAGTCGGTTGGGCCAAATGAGACCGCTGTGTCATTTGATCTGGTTGGCCCAAGTAAGACAAGTTGAACCGGTTGTGCCAAATGAGACAGTTGTGTCATTTAATCTGGTTTGTCCAAATGAGACAGTTGTGTGATTTGAGCCGGTTGGATCAGATGAGATTGTTGTGTGATTTGAACCAGTTGGGCCAAGTGAGACATTTCTGGGATGTGAGCTGGTTAGGCCAAAAAGAGACAATTGTGTCATTTGAGCTGGTTAAGCCAAATGAGACATTCATGTGAGTGGAGTGGATTGGGCAAAATGAGACATTTCTGAGACAGTTCTGTAGTGTGTCTTTATTGTTCAAAAGATAAAATTACATATCTTATGTTACATTAAAAAGAAAAGGATGTAAATAAGCTTAGGTGTATCTAAATAAGATAAGTATATACGTGGAAACAAATACAAAAGTCTAATACAGGAAGTACACTTTTACAAAGCTACATTGTACTTAAAAACAATTCTATTAAAAAATGTATTCTTAAAACGGTTTGTGCGAATGGCGGGCATGACAGGGGATTTATTTCTCAAATTATACCTCGTGATCTTGGTCTCAGGGAAGTAGGCTCTAAGAGGATGGCTCAGGATAGTTGAAACCTTGCGACAAATTTTGTGATCTTGCGTTTTAAGTAAGTCACCTATCACTAATTTCTTAGATATGTAACTACGTTTAAAACAACGATCTAAAAACTGCTGGGCTATAGTTAGCTCTGACTCCGAGGCCCCATGCACAGATAGAGCATAAGTAATATTAGGTAGGACAATGGAATTAAATAAAACATCTACTTCTGCTTGGCTACATCCTTCCTTGCGGAGGCATCTGATAACGTATAAACATTTATTAGCTTTACCTAACTTTTCTTTTAGGTGAGTACTGAATTTGCAGTTCGGCTGAAACGTGAGACCAAGAATGGTTATTGTACTAGTCTGAGGTATGCCAAAAATACTTTTGTAGGCCTCAGCAGTGTGACCTTTTTTTATACATAACAAGCTCTTTGCATTTAGTAGAATTTGAATTCATTCTATTTTGGCTTGCCCACTGTAAAAACTGATTTATTAAGTCTACAGAGTGATCTTTATAATAATATACCGGAGCAATAATCGTACAGTCATCAGCGTATTTGAAACCAAGTGTCTCGTTTCCTAATTTAATTTCCAGGTCGTTAAGAAATATATTGAACAAATAAGGTCCTGAAACACTACCCTGGGTAGTGCCCTTGTTAACTGTTTTCCAATTACAGACATGATTCCCGAAAATAACTCTTTGTTTTCTATCTCGCAAAAAAACCTAACCACCAGTTTATGATATACGGGTTAAGTGATTTGAGCCAAATGACACTGTGGTGTGATTTGAGCCTGTTAGGTCAAATGAGGCAAATGTGTTTTGAGCCAGTTGTGTCATTTGATTAAGTTGGGCCAAATGAGACAGTTGTCTGATTTGAGCCAGTTGGGCCAAATGAGACAGTTGTACAAATTGAGCCGGTTGCGCCAAATGACACAGTTGTGTCACTTAATCAAGTAGGGGCAAATTAGACAGTTGTGTGATTTTAGCCGGTTGGGCCAAATGAAACAGTTGTGTGATTTGAGTAGGTTGGATTATATGAGCCAAATAAGACAGGTGTGCCATTTGAGCCACTGTGGCCAAATCATATAGTTGTGTGATTGAGCCAAAAAGTTGTTATACCAGTTGAGGATGAGCCTACTTAACCCCCCCCCCCCCTGCCTTCTAAGATAGAAAAAAAACAACGTCAGGTACACAACTTTCTAAATTTCAGGTAGTAGACCTGTAAATTGTTTTTATTAGTTCCACCAGTCACCAACAATACAAAAAAAAAACAAAGAAATTGTCAGTAAATCTAACAGAATCAAAAGAGCAAAACACCACTGAAAAGCCTAAGAAAGGCAAAAGCGAATGGCTAAGAATAAAATCTACATTTCCTTATTTGTTAACCGAAGTGTAGTAAAAGGAACTCATTGATAACAACCTTAATAATTAATCCCATACAAGGCCTTATAACATTGTCAATGTTCAATCAGTGTCACACAACACCAATTACCTAACAACTCTGAACTGCCTTTGGAGGTTTGGATAATTCAAAAGTTATAAACTCCCAACTGAGTTTGGTTTGTAAAACTGTCAATTTAAAAATCTGAAGTTCTGCCAATCTCCCTCATTTGTTGATGACACTAAGTGAACACGAAAAAAGTTATTAATCACTCTCAAGAGTAATGTTTCTCATAAGTACATCATTATTGTGGTTCGGTATTATCCCTGATTTAAATTTTCCTTTGTTTCAAACTCATCAACAGATATTATCATATCTAAACACAAAGTAAAATAAAATTTAAAGCAAGGTTAAAATTGAACCACAACAGCCACACATAGTTACCTAGCTAAACCTTACAAAGGTGCTTAGATGTACTCTAAACACACCTGCATGTATTAGAAACAAAAGCATATAATAAATTTGGTAAATTATATAAAGTACCTTATTATCTGGCCGTGTCTCACAAGGACTGGAAACTATTCCTGAATTTGATTGGCTAAAATCAATACTGACCTTGGTCTAGATTTTCCAAACTATATCGGCATTTAAACCACATTTTAGTGTAAATTAAGGGTACATTTAAGTGGTGAAAAAACTTGGAAACAAAAGCAAAAAATATTGACAACATTTTCTTCTAGTGAGAAATACTAAATGGAAGTGCAAAAATGCCTGACAAGAAAAAAGTAGAGAGGACTAGCAAACTTTGAAAAATTTAAGTTCAGCTTATCATCATGCACAAGCAAAATGTTAGCTAGTACAAAACACTTACATTACATGTAAACAAACAAAATTCTTCTTTTTGTCTGGCCATATAATAACATCTTATCAATCCCTTTTCAAACTCCCCCCCCCCCCCCCCCCTGTTTGTAAGTTAGTTACAACAAAATTCTCCTGGAGATGGGAGACACGATCAAGTATTTCTGTCCTGACAAAAGTTTTTCAGCTGACAAATACTTTGAGTGAATCCTCTGGACAGGTAGAAATACAGATGGCCCTGAAGTCTCGTAGCCTCTTGCATGCCAAACTATAGTGGGTTCTTAAAGCCAAAGTCTTGTTCGGAAGGTTTCAGCCAGTTCACAACTGCAAAAACATGAACATATTGCTTTCTTTGAATTTCCAGACAATGGACTATGTAATAACGCACAATTCCTCGCCTCAACAAGCCAGGGTCAATGCATCCATTTTTTGACACTTTTGTTCTCTGTTTATATCGTTTAGAAACTATCAAGACGCCTTTCAAGCTTAGAGAAGGCTATCCTGTCGGACAACGACAAAGAAAAGGCAAGAGAAATTTTCTGTTCGCCAAATGCCATCGACTTCATGTCATCGGAAGAAAGCGACAACGATGATCCTGCTTCATCTAGGGGTCCGAAACCAAGGAAAGTACGTAAACTGGTGTGGGAGAAAAGCGAACTGAAGAATTTGAAAGCAAAACTGGACGAGGCCTATTTGGAAGGACTTAGCGAAAAGCAGCGTCGTGCAAGTGCACGTTTGACCAGAACCGAAGAGCCATCTGTACGGCCTTGCCCCACCAATGGCCCTCGTTGGGCAATTCGTACCGAATAATTGGACTGAGAGGTTCCTAAGAATAGACATTATTTTAGAAAACACTATAAAGACGTTCATTGTTCTTGGCAAACTTTATGCCTGTTTTCATTTATAGTGCTCAGAACAGCCATTGTAACATTTGTTCAAAAGTAATTTGGAATGCGATTTGTTAATTGGTGAAAAGTTTTCTTTCCCAGTCTGACATAGAAACCAAAGTAGATGTATATACTACAAGTATTTTACGAATAGTAGGCTCTGTGATGAATTGAAGCTCTATTTAACTACAACCTTATCTTATGGAAGAAAAATAAATGACGCTTTGGCAAAATATAGCTGTAGTATTTCTTTGACTGAAGGGGAAAACGCCATAAGAGGTGTTCTGTAAATTAATTAATAAGACTTTCCAACTACCATGAACATTATAAGGGTGCGTTTCGGAAAGAAAGAGGGAAAAAAAGGTTTACCAAAGCTAGAAAGTTTCCGCAAGGGTAAGATAAATTTGAATTAACACGTTTCCGAGAGGTAAGCTGTAGCGGAAAACATGAAACAGACCTCAGTTTCCGGAACGGTTTCTTGTGTTTCCGCAGGTTCCATCACCCATTCAGTAGCCCGGAATACGTCAACGGAAACATGGAAAAGACATGTTTCCGCAACGTTTTCTTGTGTTTCCGCAAATGTAAACCCGAAATTACGATTGCGGAAACATTTGTTTCCTCTAGCTGAAACTTGACGGAAACATGCATAAAAAGTGGTCCGGTTCCGTTGTATACGCAGCAACGGAAACGCGAGAAAACGTCACGAAACCGGTAACGGAAACACAGGTTATCCGTCGTGTTTCCGGAACGGTTTAACATGTTTCTGCCACGTTTCCGTTTACGGATTCTTGCAATTTCGTCCTGTGTTACTAAATTGAATACTCGATGAAAACCTCTGTGTCGTTTAAAGAAAACATAGCATTTTCCAGCGCAGTCATGACTCGTCTGACGTGAAGATACAGAGATCGATCGAGAATTGATTACGGCTTCAAGTTTCAAACTCGTAAAGGCGGGAACTATGTCTTGAATTCTTGGGTTGAACTCAAAAAGTCTGAAACAAAATCAGTCATGATCATCGTTATCAATTTTGAATGATTGAAATTCGATTCACGTTTACTTTAGATAATAAATTTTACTCCCATTTTGCCAGTTATACAAAGAAATCAAGACACTGAGCAATACCCACAACAAGACACAGCTACAGCGTTGTGAATCTCCATCCACATCTTCAACAGAACTACGCTGTTACGAAGGTAGTGCGCGTGCGTTTGCATTTTAAAGTCACTTTTGCACAAAATAATGAGCCGATTGGCAGGAAAACAGGCGAAACACGCAACAGCGCTAGTGCTTTTGCGTTTGCGTTTTGGCGTTTGCTCTCTAAAAAGCCGGAGAAAACGTTTTCACCGTCCATTAAATTATTGATCTTTTTCATTTCTCGGGTTTTTCTTTAAAACCGGAACTCGGTTCTTAGCGACTTCTTCAAGTACTGCACTAGTTAAGATGTATCTTAAATCTTTATACAATAGGAAATAGACAAACAACAGGTGGCACCTTTTAAAGGGCATTAAACACGTTAGGATAAGTTTGTAATTGTAAGCAACAAATAAGGACAATCAGTTTAAGAGAACTCGCTCAGTAAGAGCCTGTAATGTTAAACTCCTTCTCATACCCCCACCTTCCTAACTATTTCATACCCCTACAATTTATAGAAGCATCTTCACACACTGATAAACATTCTGAATTTTTCCAACAAAATTGCAATTTCGTGTCTTTAACAAGCCTTACTTTGAACGGTTCGCACGATAATATTGAGTCAAAGTCAAGCGCTTTATTTCATGCAGTGAGGTTAAGAATTTGAAATTGTTTCACCATCCGTAAGAGAAGAACTTGGAAGTGTCTCCTTCACTTCTCTTTTAGGGTCCACTTTATCCTATAAATGTACTTTCATATCACTAAGATATAGGAGTAAAATCAAACTAGCTCGTTTCTTGCACTACCTTACGTGGAAACCATTTTTTCGATCAAATCATGAGCTGTTAAATTCAAAATAACTGCCGTAGCACGAAACTTACTCGTCCCATGTATTGCCGTTAGTGATGCAACTCTCTGTCCTTTAGCTGTGCGTACACTTGGAAATAAAGTTTATCCACAGTAGCCGCGATTTAAGCCATTGGTTGTTAGTAAGATACGGAATTTTCTTCGTATCAAGCCAGCTGTATTGCCTACGCCGGTTAAATTAGTTCTTCTGGATGCAAGTGATTTTCTTACCCCATTAACGATCCTCGTTCGATAAGACGGATTGTTATGTTACAATACTGAAGCAAAACAATTTATTGATCATAGCCGGAAGTTAACAGTTGGATAACGCATTCGATAACTTGTTTGACTTCAAATTAGAGCACTGTGTTTGCCAAACACCAACTAGTCATCTTTAACTGGTTAAAAATGCGCGCTCGAAAGTCCTTTGATTAATAATTATTGCGTTTTATTTGCCTGGAGTTCACGCTTGTGCCTTGCAGTTTTTACATCAAGCAAACGTAAAAAAATGTCTTCGTTGATTAGCAGTTTTGTATGATATTTTATTCTAAGTGTTTGCTCTTGAATGTCACAGGTAAAAGGCTAAGGTCTATTGCTAAACAATAGTGTGAGACAGAACTGCAAGTTTGTTTAAATTATAAAATTTAATGAAAACATAAATTAGCATTAGAGTTCTGCGCAGGCGCCAAAATGGCAGCCACGAATCTTTTTCGTTCTGCACTTTTGTGCTTGCTTTTAGTATCTTATATTGGTATTTTACCAGTTAATCAGCTGCAAGACTTGCCACTACAAGACCAAATCGAATATCCCTATCAAATATCTCAAGTGTTAACGTCTGTCAACATTAGCGGTTCCACCGGTTTCCACCGAACAGGCCGTGCAATTTGCGTTTGGAGAAAACATGGCTTTGTTTCCCTCAGCATTCCCGGACACGATCCTCCGATTGAAATAACTATGTATATGGATGTTGCAACCAACTCGGGCCCAAGCTCGTCCTTACATCAACGAAACTGGCAAACAGATGGAACCATAAATCATCCTCCAAGTTTTAAAATTCGCGGGAATTCAGTTTGTCTTTCCTATTTGCATACTAACGACTGCACGAGACTCTGTTATTCACGCCAAGATCTTCTCAATATTCGCCGTACCATCTCAATACCGCCACCTTCTAATGCTCTAGGCTCGTTAAAACTTGCTGGAATTCTGAGATATCGTGGAAAGAGAGCAGGAAAGCACCGAATACCAGTAATTATATCCAATCAATCGTTGAAAACACGACACTTGCAAAGAAGTTATCAAAGGGCACCGGGAAGAAACATCAATAATTTGATTACAATTCCAACAAAGAATGGCAAAATGCAAAAGCAAAACACCAGCCATTTCGTACCAACCATTATGTTAGCGAATACTATGTCACTGGTTCCTAAGCTGAGTGAAGTTGAAGAACTAATCTTAAGGGAAAAAATTCAGGTCTGCTGCATTACAGAAACCTGGCTGAAAGACCACATCAGCGACACAGTTGTAAACATTGAAGGATATAACATCACACGGAATGACCGATCATCTCACGAGCATGGAGGAGTCTGTGTATATGTCAAGGAGGACGTCAAATATGAAATTCCCGAGAAGTTACGTTGCTGTAACGACCATGAAATAATCTGGCTCAAATTAGATCCATCACGCTCTCCCCGCGGTTTTTCTTGTATCTTGCTGGCCGTCGTTTACTACCCAGGCCGTAACAGTCCAGCAGAATCCGACAGTCAGAATTTGCTCAACCATCTATTTGACAGTTTAAAATCAGCCGAATCTCTGTATACAAATTGTGGAATTATTGTCACTGGCGATTTTAACCGTCTTGATATTTGCCATTTGCGGAACCATTTTAAATTAAAGCAGCTTGTTAAATTCCCCACAAGAGGCCAGGCCACGCTTGATCTAATACTAACAAACATGGGCAATCGCTTCTCAACGCCCGAGAGCTTCCTCCCCTTTGGTCTGTCAGACCATAGCACAGTCATCGTAAAGCCGAAGGAAAGGATACTGAACCAACATACCAGGAAAAAGATCAATATCAGGGATATGAGAGAAAGCAAGAAGACAAGTCTCGGCCGCTATCTCAGCAATGTCGACTGGTCATGCATCAATATGCAAAGCTCCTGTGAGGGAAAACTCCGCAATTTCAACGAACTGATAATTAACGGCATAAATAACATCATGCCAGAAAGGTCGATTAAAGTTTACCCGAAGGACGCCCCTTGGATGACAATAAAACTCAAGGAGTTGATTCGTTTGCGTCAAAATGCATTTCATTCCAACAAGAAGGGTCCAGTTTTCAGATTCTACCGCAATGCTGTCAATAGAGAAAGGAAACTATGCAAAGCAGCCTACTATACTTCAAAAGTGCAAGATCTCAAAGGCGTGAATCCCCGTCAGTGGTGGAAAGAGATAAATAAACTGAGTGGATCCAAAAAACAAAACCCCAATTTACTGTCCTCCCTCGATGTACAGCAATTCACCAACATGTCCCCCCAAGAAATCGCCAGTGCAATAAATGAAGCTCTTCTAGAACCGCTCCAGTCTTATCAGCCTATCAACTGTGAGAACACGTCTGTTCTCCTTCCTACAGGAGAAGGCGCCGAATTCCATATCAAACTTATCCCATAGAAAACTGAACATTTGCTTAAATTGGTCCCAAGCCACCGTATTACTCACCTGACATGCGCAGAGCAATTAAATAAGCAAAGAGCGCCAATGTTAAAAATGGCGGCTAACAGAGTGAAGCGGGAGCATAAGACTCCGAAGAGATTTATTGACGAATTCGCAGAAGCTAAGACCAAGCAATGCAAGAAAATAAAAACTACGGATAAGAATATTTATCCTGTAGAGATAATATAGGTCGACAAAGCGAGAAAACATGGCAAAATTCATTTCAAAGGGTACTGCGAGAAATTTGACGAATGGAGGCCTTGCGATGAACATAATTTGCCCGTAATGCGATTGGAACCGATGTCAAAACCAATCGATGATTCCTTCAGCGATCGCCAGCAAACTTTTTATGAACGCGTTTACAGGGAGATCAAGTGAAAGTTGTACTCCGGGCGCAGAGAGGATTCAAAAGTTCGTATTGAAATTCAAGTCGATGACGATGTTTTCTATAAAAGTCTTGGGAGGATTTCATCCAAAAAATATCAGAGGAATAAACTCATATATGAAATTCTTTCAAATGAAATTCTGGATTGTTATATCGGCACAAAGTGGAATGAGCGGATCATGAATGAAAACGGCGATTTTGCTTATGTTGTACCAGGGACTGTGAGATTTTGGTTGACAAAAAGAAACCCCATAGTGGAATTTAAATTAATTGGCGATAAATACGTGAGATCTGAAATCGAAGACGGGCATCGCGTCGTTTTTACATTTGTCCGTGGAGATGGCAACAGATGTGGATACAAAAATATGGTCCATCATTAATATATTTGATTTAGCACATGTTTATTGATTTTGATAGTTGATGTCAAAGAATTATTTTACTTGCATGTGAATTACCTTCATAAAATGTAAACATGTGGTTATAAATGACCCATATATTTCAGTCTGTGATTCTGTTGTAATCAATGCAGTAACATTTTTGAAAAAGACTCCTTGAATACTGTATACAAGAAACATTTCACAGGCATAGCAAATTATTCTACACAACTTCTACTAACAGTTTTTGGGTAATACACTCCTTTAATACATTGATATATTATATCATTACTGATTGATTAAATCACATCTTGGCTTCCATTTACCATCTATTTTAACAAGATGTGCACAGAAAGTGGGAGCATCGCATTTGCTGCATTTTGCAGTACATGTTTTGATGGTATGGCCAGAAGTTGAACAGTTTCCACAGTTGTAGCTTTCCTTCACCCTTTCCAAACCAGCAGCTTCCAAAAGCTGTATTCTGTGTTTTTTCAAGAAAAGTTGCTTTAGAGCAGAAACCCCTCTATGATTAGATGATCGAAAGTAGTCCTTTGATACAGTGTTGTTGTACTTCTCCATACCTTGCTGAGTGTAATAAGCTAAATTTTGGTATAGCTTTAAAAATTCAGGTACATGAACATATAAAGAATGCATATATGGTGTTACATCTTTTGCTTGGTAAAGGTCTAAGAATTTTTGAAACCATTTTTTGATTTTGTCCTTGAGGCTAGAGATAGCATCATCTGTAGTGTAATTAAGTTTAAGATCACCTATAATATCTATGAAATTACCCCAAAGGGCTTGCAGCTTGTCCACATTATGAAACTCTGGTAATAGTAAGTGAAAATTAATATGTTGGAAAAGCAAGAGTTTTTCAGGTCTAGTAAGGTCTCTGTACTCCAACTTCTTGCTGTCCCTATTAATTTTCCATTCAAAATTAATTCCAAGTTCTTTTACAAATTTCTCATACCCAGCCATATGTCTATACTTATTTCGACAAAACCCATTTGAAAAAGTAGATACCTTGTCAATGGCATCTTTCCTGCGAAGTTCCCTGATCAGAAGTTCAATTAAATTATCAGATATTCTCAAAAATAAATGTAGTGTATCAATTATTACATGGTCAATAGGAATAAAATCAAATAATGGATTGGTTTTACAATTATATTGCTTAGATTTTGCATACTTACCTATTTCTTGTAAATCTCTTGCCCCAAGAGATTTGTCAGTTATAGACCACTTTTAACTGATGTCAAACCTTTCATTTCCTGGGCACTTACACCAAATACAAGAGAAATTTTGATTAGCAGCCCCTGAACCACAAACACAGGCTAGAAACTTCCAGTCTCCTCCCAAAAAATACTCAACGCTATACTTATGACTATTTAAAGTAATTTCTTTTAAATTTGACATTTCATTATTTAGATCAGCAAGGCTTTCTTTAAGATTGTCATAGTTCTCTGTTGTCTTAATTATTGCTAGAACATAGTTCCCTTTTTCATTCATTGCTGCATCCTTTTCATTCAAAATTGTGTATGTGACATTTTCAAGTTTAAGCCTTTTCCCAATGTTGGTACCATCACCACTGAGCTTTACTTTAATAGTAGTAACCTTGTCCAATACTCCATTTTTCTGCAGCCTTTTTATCTGTTCCTCAAGACTCCCCCTGAAAGAAATCTGTACTCCCTCTGCCTCCCCTGGTGTACTTCTCAGATTCCAATTGGCATTTAGTTTATCTAGGTGTTTGCATATTTTATATTTTGTGGGCATGTCTTTACACTTCATGGCCAACTCATGCCAAGCTTCATTAGATATATTCAATTTTTCCTTCAAGTAAACCCACATATTGATGTCATCAATATCATTGTCAGTCAGTTCTCTTGGCTCTGTTTCCAATAGTTGTAACTCTCCCTCTTCTACCAATGAAATAGTTTCATATTGTTGAGTGTCATTATTAAATACCTCAACCTTGGTGGCAATAAAATTGTAGAGGCCTAAAAATGACAGTGCTGAGTGGCAGTCTTCTTTAAATCCTCGCCTTAATCTTGCCTGATGTTGTTTGGTATAATCAGTGAAACGTTTGCTTTTGTTTGGACCTCTTTGTCCCTTTTTTTGCATTCTTGCTGCTTTTTTCGCTAATCTTTTGAATTTTTGTTTGTATTGTTCTTTTCTGTTTTCCGAATCCCTAATAACATCTTCAAACTCCTGCTCAATTTTTAATCTCTTTGCCTGCTCTGCGGCTAAATCCAGTTCAGCTTTCCTTTTCTGCCCACGAAGCTGTTGGTTTTCCTCAATCAATGAGTTGTTTTCAAGCTCATGATAGAAAATTTTGAAGGAGTGGTTTTTTGCCTTCCACGCATCAATAAGCTTCTTTATACTTTTCCCCCCAGTTTTTGACGCTTTCTTGAACGCTGAATGGAGGAGAGAAATCTTTTTCCTGAAGACGTTGAGAATTCTGGAATTTATAACAACTCCGCGAATCTCAGATTCCCTCAATATTTTTTCCACGATTCCCACAATCACAGAATCAGCACTTTCGTCGTTCGGCTCTTGATCAGACTTCTTCGACAGGGAATATATGAGATAGCTGATAAAAAAAAAATCAGTTCGGTGAAAAAAAATTGAAAAAAATTAAAAAGAAAAAAGAAACAGGTTGGAATACACTTCGATAAACGCAATTTTTACTTACTTGTTTATTTCGTAAGTAAACCAAGGCAGTTTTTCCCCTTTTGGACCATTTGTTTCTTCGCCGAAATCGTTTTGTGCATCTACCGCCACCGCGAGAAGAGCCAGCGAAGAAAAAATCACCAGTGCGTAAACTTCGAGTCCCATTTCCCGAACCCAAACAATATCCAAACCTCATGTATTATACATCAAATTGCGCCAAACTTATTGTTTTTTTCGTATTTCGCGGTAATGACCAGTTTTAGGCATGCACTTTAGAGTTATAGTCCCAGACTCCATGGCCACTGCTTGCATGTGGCGTGAACCCCTCTTCGACATATCTGAATCGCTAACCATAAGTTTCAAAAACCCGAACGAAATATTTTAATGATTTCCTTCAAATACAGTGGTATAGAAAGCTTATGTACGTTAGTTTTAGAAACTGAAGGTAAGAAAGATAGCAATTCAAATGAAATACACGAAAAAGAGGAAAATGTTCGAAAAGTAGCGTGTTTTTGACTGACCTCAGACTGCGTGACATGTCACGAAAATCTACAGAGGCAGATGTTAAACGTAAGTTTGATATGCCCTAAAATATCAACACATCGAGTGTATATTAATCTGAAACGCCTCAACAAACACAAAGCTCCTGGCCCGGACGGCATACCTAATTGGGTTCTAAAGGAATACGCCGAAATTTTAGCACAGCCCATAACGGACATTTTGAACACTTCCTACAAAGAACAAAAATTGCCGTCAGTTTGGAAATTGGCGAATATAACACCCCTCCCAAAGGTAAAACAAGTGACTGATCCCAAGAAGGAGCTAAGGCCAATTTCACTTACACCTGCGTTATCAAAACTTGCTGAGGATTTTATAGTTTCTGACTTCATCAAACCGGCCGTGACCTAATAGATCAGTCCATCCTAATATCAAAACTGAATCAACTGGACATTCCGAAGAGCGTTATTAACTGGATAGTTGACTTCCTTTCAAATAGGGCTCAGAGAGTTAAACTTGGCAATGACTGTTTCTCTGAGTGGAGCAAAGTGCCTGCCGGAGTACCACAGGGAACCAAACTGGGCCCCTGGCTTTTCCTTTTAATGATAAACGATTTGTCAGTTTCGCTCGACAATTTTAATCTGTGGAAATACGTTGACGATACGACGGTATCAGAAACCGTCCCGAAAGGAAAGATTAGTCACGCGCAAAGTGCAGTTGACCAAGTACAGTCCTGGTCTGAGGAAAATCTATTTCAATTGAATTGCGCAAAAACCAAAGAACTGTTGATCAGCTTTAGCCCTCAATACCCCCAATTTCCAAAAACCAACGTGGACGGGGAACTAATTGAATCTGTGCAGTGTGTTAAACTTCTTGGACTCAATATTAATTCAACTCTAACTTGGAACAACCATATTACAGAAATAATAAAGAAATCCAACTCAAAACACTATTTTTTGATTCAACTTAAGCGGGCTAAAGTACCTACAATCGATCTTGTAGTAATCTATTGCGCAACCATCAGGTCCTGCCTAGACTACGCCTTCCCAGTGTTCCACCATGCACTTCCGAAATATCTACAAGTCGATCTGGAGAGAGTGCAGAAAAGAGCCCTCGCATGCATCTTCCCAGGAGCATCATACAAAGAAGCCCTCGATCAAGCAAACATCCCAAGCTTGAGAACCCACCAAGAACAGTTGACATCGGCACTTTTCCGATCAGTTTTAGAAAACAAAAACAACAAAATTCATTCTTTAATCCCAAAAGGTTATCAGGCTAATTACAATTTTAGGAAACAAAGGAATTTCAATCTTAATCGTTGTAAGACCGACAGAGCGGCAAAAAGTTTCATAAATATGTGTTGCAGAAACAGTTTGTACAATTAATTAATGTGAAGTTACGCAATTCAGTTTTATCTGCAATGTAATTTTAATAAAACACAGTCTATCTATCTATCTATCTAGCATTAAGAGTCAGATTTACCGACCTTTGTTTTATTATATCATTGTTTTACATCGAAAGCAAAATGAAACTTCAATTTATTATGGGGTTAAACTCGATGAGAGCTAAACTGGTAGATGATTAAGTGTTCCTTTCAGTTCAGTTAAACGAAAAACAACAACCCATGATAGATGCAAAGGAAAACTTTTCAAATAATTTTGCGTTTTCGTCGTTCTCAACTATTTATAATAAGGCACCTTTACATTCATAAGCATTGTGGACATCTTTATAAAGACAAATCAAGTGCTAATCTCTATACCGCTGGCCTTATGGAAGCGTGGCGTCAGGTCAAACGCCGCCCTCAATTAAGATAAACATTTTCGAAATCATTTCACCTTCATAAACAAATAATGTCAAATAATCCAACAACCCTCTTTGACTGGTGGTAATAGTTTTGTCTTACATATCAGTGCAGTGGTTAAAAAAAACATTAAAATGTAAGCTTAAACCCAATGTTTATTTTTATTTTATACGGGCATATCTTTTTTATTATTATTATTATTTATTTTTGGCTATGAGTTGCTGTACTCACTGGCGGATATTGCTATCGCGTGAAACATACTATTCTTAAATTCCTACGATATCGTTAACGTGTAGATTCCATGATTTTTGCTCTTTCGTGCGCAAAATGAGCCATGATGATCTATTATGAGAATAGCTAAACAGCTTTGAGCAGCGACTACATTAAGCTTCCTACTTCTTCCTATTCGTAATGGTAATAGGACTGAGTGGAGTCCAATTCGCTCTGTAATCATACGAGTGACTAACAAATTTGTTTATCGCTCATATGATTACTGACAGAATTGGACGACAAGAAGTCCTGTTACCAATTAATCATAACCGTTTCAATTTCCGGAAATAACAAATACATTTAGGAGTAATATCTCCGTTAGAGACAATGTCTAAAATAAAAAAATTTCTTCATTGTAAAAATTACCAATTTCTTTTTTTAAGAAAAGTGGCTGTTGCTATGGTTATTGTGTTTAATTTTGTGATTGGTGGATTTGGATGAGTGGACTTAGTGTGATTGACTACTTCAACTGCCCAATTACAGGTGTCCGACTACAGCCAACTGTCCGATTACATTGTCTGATTACAGCTCTACAGAATGATTAGCAAAAAATAAAGCAGTTAATGCACCAATCACATTTGAGGAAATTATAATGGTTATGATGAAATGACATATCCGACAGGATGCGTTATCTAATAGCATCGTCACACTACATACTAGCTTGAAACAACTAAAAAAGAGTATAATGGAAGATCTAACCCCCTGGACAGCAAAGCGCTTGTCTGATTGTCTGCTTAACTGCTCTTCTTACTTCACTAATCTTCCAGCAGTAAAGAAACGGATTTAAAGTCGAGTTAAAATAAACCAGAGTATTCGCTATTCCAAGAGCGACGACTAAATGCGATGAATTTCCTTTTCTATGAGCCATCACAATTCCCACTAAACTCACAGGCACATAACAAGCAAGTAACACTAACTGCACCCACAATGCACTGTACACTGCCTTTTTGTATCGCACCATGTTCAGTGCATTTGGTTGACTCGGCTGTTGTTGAACATGATGTTGTACTTGAGCTTGACGATGACTAAGAACGCGGAAAATCTTTGCATATGAAGCAATCGAGACTAATAGGCAACATGGGATGACAATTCGACCGAACCAGGGCGCTATATGAGAGCCTAACGCCTCGCATAGAGTAGCGACAACGGTTACAATCCAAAGAGCAACGACAATGATATATGTGCGCTTCAAAGTTACAATTTGTCTATATCTCAGCCCCAACAACAGGGCGAGAAGTCTGTCCACGCTCATGGCTGCCAGTGTCAACAAAGATATAAAAGATAATCCATACCCTGAAATGGAGGCTGCTACCCATGCGAATCGACAAAGTCTCCACTGTTCGAAAACAACCGACATCCAAAGAGTAGCAGTGAGAGGTTGGCCTATAAGACCAACCAACAGATCACTCGTTGCCAGACAACGGTACAGGAGTTTGGACGGCGGATGGAGGGAAGCCACCTTGTGAAGTGCAACGACAATCAGGGCATTCCCAAGAAATGCTGTAAGGGAAAAGAAAATGATGACTGCTGACAGACGCAAGGAGTATTGTCGCAATTCGCCCTCCAATACAATAATACAACAATACAATATTTATTTGCCATATACGACATTTACACATGGAAAAAAAAATGAAGAAAATTGATGACAGAAAATAAATGGCGAGAAAACCTGAAAGAAACCACGAGGCTTATAACAAGTCAGGCTTTCTTACTTAAAATAACTAATCTTATATTAGAATTACAATATAGACTTATGGTAATTAACTTTGACTGCGCACACGTACACACACACACACGCACACACATATTAAGTAAGTTAGTTAAGAATTACTGCCTTACAGAAGCTAATACTTAGAGAGAAGAAATTCCTTAAGCTTTCTTTTAAAAGAAGCGGAGGAGGGAGAACTAGTTATGTCAGAATTTAACGAATTATAAAAGTTTGGACCTTGAAAGTAAATTGAAAACTTCCTGGTGTTCGTTCTGCACAGTGGCAAACGGAAGGACTGAGCATTCCTAGTATTATAATTGTGGATTTGACTATTCAGTAAAAAAAAGTTATTGAATTTGGAAGGGAGTGTAGAGTTCTCGAATGAAAACATAAAAGTACCTAATTGAAACGCATGGATATCATGAAATTTTAAGAGTTTAAGTTCCTTTAAAATAGGGCCAGTATGGGCAATGTATGTAGAATTGCTTACTATTCTTAACGCACGTTTCTGTAAGGTTACAATTCTTTGAAGGTTTGACTTATAGGTACCAGCCCAAGCTAAATTGCAATAATACAAATATGGAAGGATCATAGAATTGTATAAAGTACGAAGGGAGTGAGTAGAGAGAAAAAACCTAGGTTTATGAATAATACCTATAGATTTGGATAATTTATTTGCTGTTAAGGATATATTTGCTGTTAAGGATATATTTGCTGTTAAGGATATATAGAAGAGGAACATACAAGTTCTTCAAATGTTTTCATCTGCGTTCCATCTTCCGTTGAGTTTGTTGCCGCCATCATTCTGCAAACGATGTACGATTTCCCTTACGATTACTTGTAATTGTAACGATCGAGAGATTTTTGTTCTTAAAAGCACCTGTCTAGCTGAAATACACAAAAACACCGTGTGGGGTGTCAAAAAAGGTAAATTTGTTCCACGAATTTTCCATATGCCTCAGGTATCAATAAGAATCGAGAGGCAAGCTTGAAGACATCAGTTACCATCATTTTTGAATAGTATGATAAAGAAAACCCTCTTTACTCGGTTAACGTTCATTGAGGATTGGTATCACTTAAGCAATTGTTTCTAGACCATGCATGCAAGAGGCTTTTCTTCTTATTCATCTTTTGTTATATCGAAGACAAGTGCCTTCACTTGAACAATGATGTGCTTGGGATCTTTGAGGTTATCGTTCGTTGTCTTTCATATGGAAATAGATCATATCAACAACAGTTAGCACGCTAATGAAATCGAATATCTAATGATAACCGTAACTTTGTAAAGCAACGGTCATTGAAACTCATGCGGGATTTAAGTCCATGGGCGGCAGAGAGCTTGTCTGATCGTCTGCTTCAGTGTTTGTCTTACTTCAACGGGTTTGACGTTGAGTTAAAGTAAACTATGGAAACTGCTATTTCCCAAAAGATAGTTACATGTGATGAATACGTTTTGTTAGAGCTGGTAACGATTTCCATAACACCATATGGTACAGAACAAACAATAAAACATAACTACACTCGCGTTCGGTGCGATTAGTTGGCTTCGCTGACGTTAAACATGATTTCGTACTCAAACGTCATGACAACCGAGAGTGTGAAAGATCTTTGCGTAGGAGGCGAGTTAAAACCAGACAAGATGGTATAATTAGAATGTCATAAAAAAGGTTATACGGCGATCAAAAATGACACATAGAGCAGCAACAGCAGCTGCAATCCAAAAGGCAGTTCAAACAATATATGTGATGACTAAGGCGGCCAAAAATCTTTGTGCACGAAGTGATTGATATCAATAAGTAAGATGGCCTGGTTACGTGAGTATATCAAATGTAATTTAAAATGAAGCTTAAAACAGCGGCATCAGATAAAACCTAAATATATGTGGGCTTCAAAGCCACAATTTGTCTGTATTTCAGCCCCAACAACAGGGCGAGAAGTCTGTCCAAGCTTATGGCCGCCATCGTCATCACAGAGCTACACATAATGCATAGCTTGTTATGTAGGCTGCTTCCCTTGGGTATCGTTTGTGAACCACGAGCATCCAATAAATAGCATTGAAGGGCTGGCTAACAAGACCAACCAACAGATCAGTTGTTGCCAGACAACGATACAAGTGTTTGGACGGTGGATGAAGGGAAGATTCCCTGTGAAGGGCAACAAGGATAAGAAAATTGCCATGAAATGCTGTGATGAGAAGGAGAATGTTGACTGTTGATAAATAAATTGGTTTATATTGTAGTCCTCCAGCCAAAGAAGGGGAGCATGTCTTCTCTTCTTGAAATGTTTCCGTTTGTTTTTCCTCATCTGTTAGATTTGTTTATTGTCATCATATGGCAATATAGGGTGGCTTCCTCCCGGTAACTGCTAACCCAATACTCGTTAAAACTCACTTCACTGATAATTTTTTCCAGTTTAGGCCTTAGTTCAGTACCAATTACTTATTTAAAGTGCGCGAGCGATCCATCTCAGTGTGTATGACAAACTTCATATCTTTTGCCCGTGAAGGTGCCTTGCATTTATTGAAACCATTGAAGGGAATGTATTTCTCCTTGATAAACAACCCTCTGGAATTTCAAAACGCCAAAAACAATTCAAATACTCCTTCCCGGGTAAAGACTTTTTTCTGAATATGATCTCTAGTTAAATACAGAAGTTAAATAGCGAATAGAGCTATGCGTGTCTAAATCAGGTGGCTACTTATTAGGCTAATGTTGATATAGGTCAAAATATGCAATATAAAATCAAAATTTCACAAAAGTAGATGGATAGTAGGACCTCAGCCTTACTTAAAGCCCCAGAAGAGAATGATAAACCTAACAAGGCTGATTCTTTTACGTTTCGCACCGCAGTAAAATTGGAAATGAAACGATCATTCGACAGGTGCAAAGTTTTTTTTAAAAGACTGTTAGGCCTATTAGCTCATGGATAACTATTGAGCCCCTTTGAAATAATCCTATTGCACTAGTAAGTTCAATCAAAAGAATCTACGGCCTCATTACTGAGGCGATTGGCTAAGCTACATTGAGTGGCAAAAGCAGTTGGAACGCCTCCCTTAAGTGGGTAGTCGACAACCCTTCATGCATTAAATATATAAACAGATATCTTGTAATCCATGTCTAATAAGTGACCTAAAAGTCCCTTTTTTCCCCCTAAAAAAAAGTGTTGCAAAAAATTAAGTAGCCTATTTTGTTAACACCAGGCGATATTAAGATGGGGGAGAACGGGAGATAAATATAATTTTTTTGCCAAAATTCGAAAGTAGAGCCCGCTGAGGCTTTGCCACTCATTCCTGATTTTAAGTTTTCTGGTATATTGGACCAAGCTTTCATGTGTGCGACAGATGATTCATTCTCCCCGACTGATTTCAATTCTTTTTCACTAGTGCCGTAGTCTGACAAGCTCTTGACCTACTATCGACGTAGTGTTTGTTAACTTGTTTTAATTGTCTTTTTTTTGGTTTTGTTTTGTTTTTTCACAACAAGTCCTAACATGAACCGAGACCTTTAACGTTGATTACACCAGAAGCTTTTTTTTAATGGTAATGTATTGAGAGGGTGTCTGTGCAAGTCACGTATTCCAATTTTACAACTCAGGACCTTTCACTTGACTTCCTACTGCATACATAAACACCACTAAGATTACGATGAAGCTCTTCATTTCAGTTTTGGAAGTCAGTAGGACTGACAGTACGACGTAGCAAATTTGCAAAATACTACTGATAAATCTTCTATTCGAAATGAAACCCAAAGAAGTCTTTCCCACAATAGTCCCTGTTGATTTTAGTTTATTTTCATTCATTGTACGCTAAACTCTTCAATAAAAGTATCCGTGGTAAAATGATAAATAAAAGAACTCTGTATAAACTAAATATCTCCTAATTAACCTCACATTTCATAAATAATTCTGTGGGAGAAGTCTTGTGGTTATATAAAACAAAGCAAAAACTAGTAATTTCTATAAGCTAACTCTCTCAAAGCTGACCTTCATTTTTCGTAAGCATGCAATGTTAATCACACTCAAGTTTACTGTCAAGAGTGTCGGATACAAAATGAAGCTTTTCAAACAGTTTTAAGAAAGCTCGGTGGTGTTTTCTTTTTTTGTGTGTGTACTAAACGTTTATTTACGACCAATCGATTTGCTTGAACGCATGTTATACTACGCTTGGCTTTTAGAACTGACTGGCCCCTTTACGTACACTCATTTTGTTTTCATTAGCCTTTCTTTTGTTTTCTTACAAATATACCACAGAAAACAAAAAAGAAAAGAAGCAGATAAAGCTTAGAGCCTTCAACCAATCTCATGGCGTCAACGTTGTCGTATGAAAATTACGAGTTAAATGACTAAAGAAATCGGCGCATAAAAAGGGGACTGGGGCACACAAAGCTCCATTCATCCGATTCCAGGCCTCATCTGTTTCACCATCGTCCTCATCATATCCCTGTACAAGAAAATAAAACAGAAGGTGTGAAACATGACTGCTGAAACAAAGAAGGATGAGTACAAGGAAGTCGATCTTTTCGAAAGTCCAGTAATGAGAGAACGAGTTCAAAAATTAGACCGATAGCAGGAAAGATAGGAAATAAGATAAAGCAATTAATTGTTACCGAATCGCAGTAAGTTTCTCTTCCACCGACTCCCAAGGGTTGCGATCTTCACTGAATTCAAGAAGATCTACAAACAAACCAAGATCAAATTTAAGAACATAAAGAACCTTACAGCTGTTAAGGCATGAGAAAGATTATTCCTTTTCTATTATAACTGAGTATCAACTGAGCCGAAGGTCTTCTTAATCTCCCTTCGTTCAGAGAAGTACAAATAGGATACAAGACTAAAAAAAACTGTTTTTCCCGATTGCTACGCATAAAAATTATCGTGAAAGTAGTCCTGGTTAAATTCTTCACGCAGACCTTGGGCGAGTTTCATTTCACTGATCCAGTCTCCCTCTTTGTAATACTTCACGCGCAGATTCTGCATAAAGAAAATATGTAAAAGTAATTAAGTCTATGAGGCCACCCCTCAATTGCAGAAGAATACAACTATACCTAAGCCCCCTCCTACCCTAACGGTACGTTCTTCTCCTCACGCTCACAGTCACGTATGGCGCTAATGCACGCTGCCACTTAGCGTCAATCACGAACACCGGTGCACGCTTAATGATAAAATGCTACAATTCCATTAGCGAAGAATGTTCATTTACCAGAAAAGAAAATCTCTCCATGCGTGTGAGTTGTAGAATACGATCCACATCATATTCCAGACGGGCGACTTTCTTGGCCTGTGCGTAGGTCGTACTCATTTGTGCAATGAGAATGTTGAGTAGAATCACTATCACGATCCCCATGTAGGCCATCATTAGCAGAATGGAGAGCCAGCTGCAAGGAATAAATCAAATGCTCTTACGTGGTTAGTTTCACCTATTATCTTAGTGGTAATAAACTCATCTTAAGGTAAAGAGATCTGAACAAGTAAACGGATTAAAAACGTATTCGACCTTTTAGAGAAAAATCAACTCACTTGAAATTTGAATAATCGTAAGCAATTGGTCTTTGTTCAGAGAGCGCGCGAAAGCCACTCAATAACACATCTCCGAAGTCACTAATGTAAAAAACAAAATGGATTTAGCATGGACTGTAACACATAGACTGATCTGCAACACATTAACAGAAATTTCATATCACTTCAGGTGTTATCATATACATTTCATCCAACTAAAATTCGCAGATAGTGCAGAGTAAACATCAGCCAACCAAATAATTCAACACATTTATTCAGTAGCATTTAAGCAAGCAAGATTAAGACATACCTAAACTGTTGGTTTTCATCGGAGTAACAGAGCGATAAAGACAAAGCACCACAGAAGGAGAAAAAGATAACAATAAAAACCGCCATGGATCTTGTCACATCGTGCAAAATGATCTTAGCCAAGGTTTTTGTGTATAATCCGGTTGTCCTGAAAAAAAATATACACGGTTCTATTACATTAAGGACACAAGTTATGTGATACATAATGATGTTCGAATTATACTAAATAAGAATATAACAGTTTTCAACAGTCTTCTAATAAAATTTCAGGTGAGGTGGATACGTTGCCATGCGTCGTCTCCATGGAAAGCATTTGGCTGTTTTAACAAATTGCCCATCTTCTTTATTCTTTTAATTTCATTACTCCCGTCTGTCTCCTCTCCTAGAACGCTTTTTTTAATCTTTCTATTCTATATCTTTTTTCGTTGAGACGTTTTAAAAACTTCCAAATTTCCATCATGAAGGTGCCAAGATGGTGGGGTTGCACTAATTATAAATTAGGCTTGTTAACCAAAATCCAAACCTAATCCAACTGTGTGAGTAAGTTTCACAGATATTATTTTCTTGTTCTAATTTGCTGACATTCTCTCAAACCTATCAAACGTAGCTTATGATGCATTTTACCTTGTCAAGCAAGAAAACTTAAAGATCCTCAGGAAGTTTAACAAGAAAGCTAAAGATGCCACAAGCCATTGGGCTTTAATTTGCGTGTACCGTAAGGTTATTATACACAGGATAAGCAACAGGCCTGACCAGTCAAACAGGGTCATCCATTCTGTGAAGTACGACTTCCCCTCTCTAAGGGAAATCAGACAGATTAAAGGTTTGCAAAGAACACTTTTCATTCAATTGATTCATTCTTATGTTTTTAAGCTCACCATGTTCTAATCAATTTCCTGTACTTAAACCACACATCACCAACAATTACTCTACTCAATCTGACAAAGGGCAAATGCTCAAAGTTGGTTGTGTACTAATTAATTCCACCTCTAAACTACTACCAAGTCTTCCCTGATCTAAATAAACTTACTTTTACTCTTGCAAATGGTAAAATGTCCTGAGCTTTGAAAAAAATGGTGTTCTAACCTGATTTTACACCCACTAGAATTGCATACTTACAATCTAATTTGATTAATTTCTTCACATATGTAAAAGACCACCATAATTAGGGTGAAAATCTCACAAAAACCACGCAGTGAATCAGCTTCACCACCATACTGAGTGGGATCCACTGCTGTGGAAGCCCTCAGCAGAGAATATGACAAACACAGCAAGAAGATCACATACAGTGCTGCTTGAAGGCTGTGGGAAAAATTTGGGAAAAGGTGGTGATAGTAAATTATGCCATTATTTGATTTGACTTGGTTCATTGTTGTGATAACTTTTCTGTTTCAGTGGACGCATCTCCCTCAATGTTTCCCCTTTGTTTAGTTTAATTTCTAAGTGTTCATCTCTCTATACAAACATGTACAAAGTATACCTCAGAAAAGAGTGTCCATAACGTTTCCATTTTGTTTTCACCAACATTCTAACCACAGGATGTTGTAAGGCCTCCTAAAAATGAAAATCAGGCAGTGTTTTTTAAAGAACAAATGTAAAATATGATACAAGTACAGCAAAAAGACAATTTTTGATATTCATATTTTATTTTTGATTATGCCATGCTCATATTTTTGTAATAGTTCCAATACATTACAGATCAAAATGAAAATTTAACATGGTTGCTGTCAACGCCGTCACCATTTCTCATAATCTAATACCAAGAGTAGGCAAGAGAGTAGATTTGCAAGTTTGTAACTTTACCTTGTTTTTGCTCTTTGCAATCAAATGTAAACAAGACCTGTCTCTCCAGTTGAAATGTTTGTTGTTTGTTTGCTTTTCTCCATCAAGGGTTGTAAGCTTTGGGGACCGTCCTCCCTCATCACCATCCAAGATATGATAATAAAAGTGATAATCTACAGGATCATCTGTGATTGTCCTCCAAGCTCCTTCAATTCCTTCTTTCTCGAGTTCATTTTTGTAACTTTCCTTACGTTTTGGAAGATGTGGCCAATGAGGATTCACCATCTGATCTAGCAGAGCCAAGGTCGTTTTCTGCTCAGAAGATATATACCACACAGAAACAAAGAATACAAGATAATCCTAAAATTTAAACATTGCATGTATATAGAACAATGAATTCAAAAATTGTTATACATCCACCCCCTTCTCTATTGGAATTTTCTCTAATAAATCTCCAATAAGTCTCTCTCTCTCCCATTTCCTTTATCAGCCATCTAGCTGAAAGCCTTAGCAATTTTCATTAGTCTCCAAAGGAAAAGTTTTTGTAACTTGCCACAAAGTCCTCCTTACATTAGCAGCCCTGCAAATGATGGCCAGATGTTGGCAAGTAGGCAAGTTTTTGAAATCACACATTTGACAAATGTGTGATTTTGAATGTTTACCCGTAACGTACCGACCATAAATCTTTTCTATCACAGATATAGCACCACCTTTTCAACAGGGAATTATTCTAACCTATGTTTCCTATTAATGCAAAAAATATAAATTTCCCACCTTCATTTTAGGATTTTCAATGATAAACTTAAAACTGAAGAAAGATGGTTGAGGTTCTGTCATATCACCTGGTCTCCATGAAAACAAACTTTGGACTCTGGAATTAAAGTTTAAACAGATTTTCTCATGCAACATAATTATTTCCTGCAGATTTTTTTGCTCTGATCACAAGAAGACCACACTACATGTTCATGGTTAATAATTGTTGAAATGAGATTAACAGAATCTACGAAGGTTATGAGTAATGGTCTGAAAATTGCAGATCTAAATTACATCTTGGTATGAATATCTCAATAAAGTTAAATGAAAGTTGATCAACTCATTTGAGGTATTTTTTTGCCTTCACAGGCCTTTTCAAGTGTCTTTTTATAAAGCTACTTTGGCTGGAGGCCAATAAGAGAAGAAAGGGAGTCTCTCCAATTGTTGAAGATGTATTAACTACTTATAGACATAAATCCAAAGAAAAATATAACTTTCATGAGTTGCTACTAGACAAATCTGTTATCACAATCAATACAATTCGAACCAAATTATTCACTCAGATTACATTTAGAGTCACAACCTCTATAAAAATATACAGGCCAACATCTTAGATCAGACTATAGTTGAAAAGTATCATTGATAAAAAATTCTTCAAATCAAGCCCTCTATCATTTGATGAATCCATGTAATACATTTTATCTATACCTTTCATGCCACATCATTCTAACGAGAAATGCTGCCACCTCATCTTTCTCAGCCAATAAAGCCATTTCAACTGGAAACATGGCTCTTGTTGACCTAGGTCGTTTTGTTTTCATGGATAGCAATGATGGACATCTCTTCACAAGTGTTTTGGTGACTTGTAAAAATCCAAGTTCTGCAGCATAATGTAGCAAAGTCTTCTTCGCCTTGTCGTTCACATCTCTGAATGTGTCATATCTATTACCCAAGTTCAGTTCACTCTCTAACAAAATGTTTAGGAACCTGTTTATCTGCAATGTGACATGCACATTTTTCTAGATCTTGGTTTCAAATTAGCAAGGATCCATTGAATAGTTCATCAATGTGTTGTACTTACAAAAAAGTATTACTAAACATAAAAATTAATAAAACAATAACAAGTTCAATCGGTACTATCTTTATTTATGAATAACAATGATTTCCTTGGTAATCTGAGAGCAGAAGTCCACTTTCCGTCCCATTGAGTTGATAAATAGGTATTTCTACCTCAAGCTGAGACACCACGGACATAAATGACCATAAATATGCACGTGTAAAATTTACTGTAAAACAGTCCAATTTAACGAATTTCTTATAGCATCACAAAGTATCGATCCTAAATTTACGACTCTGGATATACCAACTGGTGAACCTCGCAATACATTTCTCAAGCATTTCTCTAGCACACTGTAATAGTGAAACAAACAATGCAAGTCGTTTTAATCATTACAATAAATTAACATACCAGTTTTTCAAGGCTTGGTAGTTTATCGGGATTATCTTTGTACTGTTTGGATGTTGGCCAAATTTTCAACATCACCAGGGCTGGGTCCTCACCAAAAATTTCTCCGTTAACCTTGTAATTCTGAATCAAAGTGAAATGTGATCATCGCAGTAAATTTTCCAATTCAAGCAATTGGAAAGAAGAAGCCTGAAAAAAATCAGGGCTTCAACGGGATTCGAACCCGTGAACTCCGCGATACCGGTGCGATGCTCTACCAACTGAGCTATGAAGCCACACATTGGGAGCGAGGTCAATTTATTGAGTTCGTATCTTCCCGTGCAGTGAAATGATGTGAAGTTTTTATATGAAATAATTCATATTTGTACTGCGGTTGTAGATGAAAGTGAAATGTGATCATCGCAGTAAATTTTCCAATTTAAGCAATTGGAAAGAAGAAGCCTGAAAAAAATCAGGGCTTCAACGGGATTCGAACCCGTGACCTCCGCGATGCCGGTGCGATGCTCTACCAACTGAGCTATGAAGCCACACATTGGGAGCGAGGTCAATTTATTGAGTTCGTATCTTCCCGTTCAGTGCATCAGTTGTTCAACTTGGACTTCGTCCATAGCTCTGTTCCACAACAGTCCTTTACACTGCTTCTGACTAACCTACCAATCGGAGTTGATAGAATTAATTGGCTATAAGGCTCAGTTCTCTGATCCACCGACATGTTCACTATGAAAGGTAATACATTGCTAGTTCTTTCCTTCATGACATTGTAAAGTAACCGTACATTCATTCAAAGTTTGTCACTAGGATTAAAAACTGTCGCTCTACAGCTGAGAAAACATTTTCCGCAATAGTTTTTCATCCGAAGGGAGGATGAAAAGGATAATTGAAGTGAACGATAATTATATCCGGATGGCCGTCTGTAAGGTTAAGGTTATTTTTTTTTATTTTTTGAAATGTTGGTATCGATATGTGATCATCCTCTTATTCACCTAAAAAAATTACCTTGATCCAGAACTCTCCGTCATGTTGATTAAACAAGAAATCTTCGAGATGACGGTTAACTTTAGGCTGAGCATCATCTTTGTTATTGTTGTCTTTAACAATGAAATCTTCCTCGACTTTTCTAGCAATTTTCATATTAAGTCACAGCTAGCTTAACCCAACCTGTAAGTGTCATAGAGTACGAGAAAGCATTGTGTAAGTAACCGCTCCTCAAACTCCAACAGGCCCACGAAGGGGCCTGGACCCGGTTCCCGCAGCTGTTTCAGGGAAGATTCATTCTTTCCTTCTTCGTTTCTTTCTTTCCTTTCTTTCCATTTTTTTTCTCAATATTATAATAATAGAACATAAATTTTCCCTAACCAAACGGATGTTTAACTTTAGGAACCAAACGGTTTCACAGTAATAAGGGAAATAAAAAATCTGCACTAATCTGCTCCTTATATGAAAGTTTGCGGTAAACGAAAAAGAGTGAAACAGTTTCGTAGTTCCTCGATCGCCAGGCAATCTGGCATCAAACACCTTTTATGACTCCTACCTATTATCACAAGGAAAACAATCCTAAAACTCTAAGTTGGGTACGTTACGACACAAGGTGCTAATTAGACGGAAAATAGCATTATTCATAGGAAAGTTTACAGCTACAGAAAGTGCCTGCTTTTTGTTTTGGGAAATTTTAAACACCATGGAATAATAAGAACACTATTAGTGCAGGAGTTTACGTGCAGTGCTTATCAGTTTTTATGAGTTTGAAAACCCAGCAGGATCAAAATAAATGGCAACTCACATACTTCATCAAACCTTTTGATTACATTCCTCGTTCATCAATGTTACTTATACATTGGCTACACCTTGATGTTATGTAAATGTGTCTTTTCGGCACCCATTGTTCTCGGTGTAAGAAACGCCCATCTGCACCTATTACATGAAATATTCAGCTTCCTTCGATCGTGTCGCTAGGATTTAAACTCTCGAGTGCTAACAAACTCCGCACAACTGCTATCAAGTCATTTTCACCGTCGTGCACAAACTGCAAACGAAAATGAAGTACGTTATGCTCCTTTACACTGGATACGACTGTGAATTGGCTGAAAGACTCGAAGATTATTTCGAGGGAAGATTAAGAAATATAGCGGACTTAAGGAGTATCACCGGAGTTTTAGCAGAGAAACAGAAACTCTCCTGGGCACTTCGCAGCAGTGACTGCGTCGTACTGTTTGCAACAAGCCAGGCTTCTTCCCTTATCAAAGACAAGAAGCAAGAAACTGAGGATGGCTTCCTCACGTTTGACGGCAAAGTTATACACGACGCGTTCACAGGAAACAAAGAACTTGTGGATAAACTGATTATCGTATACCCGACGGAAAGGAGGGAAAGTGATTGGATCCCCGACGGTTTTGATGAAAAGAGAATATTTCAACTGAAAGGCGAAAAAATCCAGGCAGGTCCAATGTTATACCAGCTCGAATATTCCATAAGGCGGACTTTAGGACAGCCTTCAATAGATATGTGATGTAAAAGTTAGCACTAAAACACTGCTTAAATAATTATCTACTCATGTAACCTTTCCCTCACCTACTAATCAGTTAACTATATACGTAATGACTTGGGTGTGTGATATGGAAATCAGTTCAAGCCGAATGAAAGACAGTGGATGAAATAAAAAATAATAAAAAAAATTGAAGTGCGTCGAAAATGTTAATGGCTATACAGTGGATAACTAATTACTTTTTCTAGGCATGTAAGGATTCATTTCAAAATGCTAATAATCTACTGCACAATTAGAAATTGTTTACAGATAGGACTTTAACTTGACAGAAGATATAAGCATAACACATGCCATTAACAGGAGTTAATAAAAGTCACCTAAGTATGACATCATATGCTGTGGCATTCGTTCACTATTCGTTCCACGTAAACGTTTCCCAAATAAAGTATACCAATTTCAAATCTAAAAATCTGCGCAATGGATAAGTGGTGATTGAATAAGGAAAAACATTTAACAAAGATTTGTGTACGGCCCCATACCTCACTGTGGATACAGTTTCTTGATAAAGAAAAAATGGCGAAATATTTTACTAGTATGGGCATACACGGAAATCTTTAAAACATTTGTAACAACATTACATGGTGTAAGGTATTCATTGACATAGAACACGAGTGGCCTATAAGTGCAAATGGACTTTGCCATTGAATTATTTGCAATGATGAGCTGACTAAGTAAAATGTCTTGACAACAACCTCGCCTTTCAGATGGGCAAATGAACATGAACATGACGAAAGGCCTGGTGGTGCTTATCTTGTTCATATTTACCATTCACTACGTGATACCCATTTAGTTTTTATCTCCTTTCATCGCCACAACTGTGTCAGAGTGGTCTTTACAGTAGTTTTCTCTAACTGTTTGTCGCCACAACCGCTTTCTTTGTTGCCTGATAAGAAATTCGGCCTGAACTTCTTTCTTTTCTCGTTAGTGGCGTACAAACTACAAGTGAATACAAATTCCAAAGAAAGCGGAAGTAATATATCCCTCGTTGAGTCGTCAAGAACACCAACAAATCCGTTTATTCTCGTCCTGGCCTCATCTGTTTGACCATTTTTCTCATAACGTCCCTGGAGAGAGAAACTCACAAAAATAAAAAATACCACGGAAGCGATACATTCCTCCTATCGCCGTCAAGCAACAGACACCCGTTTATTCGCGTCCAGGCCTCATCTGTTTAACCATCTTTCTCATCAGATCCCTAAAATGAGAAACTCACAATAAATTAAAGAAAACCGCTGATACACAAAAATGTGAAAGCGCGGGTTGGGTAAGAAAGTTTAATTACGAGCCATGGGAAATCCAACCAGTCAATTTTGTTTCACTTTGCTCTCTGATTGGTTTTGAAAACTCGCTCCATTCTCTCAATCAATCATATTTAGACTTGATCACAATTGTTTTCCCACGCTTCGGACACAGCTCCACAGTTTCTTAGCAATGTACCCCCTTTATTAATTTAGTTTTGGTTTTACAACACTTGATACAAAACGCTCAAAGTATGATTGCTAGGTTAATGAAGAAGCTGATGGTCAGGAAAGGTAGGAACTGAAGGAATTATTCGTACCTGATATCATTAAGTTTCTCTTCAACTGACTCCCAAGGACTGCGATCTTCACTGAATTCCAGAAGCTCTGTGAACGAAACCAATATCACATCTGAGAACACAATGAAATTTCTACGCATTATAGCATCGGAAAGTAAGATGTTTCGCTTTTACTTACTCTTCACAAGACTCCCTCTCACCCACCAACGAGGAATTGAAATGGAAAATGATTATTATTTGAAACTGTTCGCTCAGACAGCTACAGAGCTCTTGCTAGTTAAAACAAAGGCTAGCAAAGTGAACAGCCCTTCTTTTCGTTTCCACACTACTCCTTTCAGTAGCCACGCCAAATTTGTCCTTCTGACCAATAGCCATTCCAGCTTTCAGCCAACAAAATCCTGTGACTGATGGTATGTCTTAATAAGTAGTCTCATTTATTTCATTACCGACCTTTTGCAAGTTTCATCTCACTAATCCAGTCTCCTTCCTTGTAAAACTTCACGCGTAAATTCTGCAGAGAGAAAGGTTGTTGCATAATAAATCAATGACCTTCACCTTCTACTCCCTCATTCACACTTGCACGAGGCGGGCAGCACATTCGCGCAATCACACCTAGCGTCAATATGTTAACGGCTTTATCCTAATTACCAAGTGATACTCACCAGAAAAGGAAATCTCTCTATGCGAGTGAGCTGTAAAATACGATCCACATCATATTCCAGACGAGCGACTTTCTTAGCCTGTGTGTAGGTCGTACTCATCTGAGCAACAAGAATGTTGAGCAGAATCACAGTCACTGTTCCCATATACGCCATCATTAGAAGAACTGACAGCCAGCTGTAGGAAAGAAAGATTCACAAAGCTAAGCTTATCTACTGAAGGAAAATATGTGTGACTTACTAAACACCACCGCTCCCTTATTACAGACATGATATGACTTGTGAACTTATCTTCCCTGAGCTAGCTTTTAAAACTCAAATCGTAACAGCCGTTACGCGCAAAGAGAAGCTCAGCAATAACTTCAAAGACTAGTGAAACGTACTTGAAAGGTGAGTAATTTTGCGCCATTGGATACTGCTCGGACAGCGCTCGAAACCCGCTCATCAAGACGTCTCCAAAACCACTAAAGGCAAAATCAAAAATTAAAATTAGTATGTTGGGTTTTTTTGGACTTCTCACGCGCTATATTCAACATCTAAATTCCCAAAATCAGTAAATTGCTTTTGCCAGAAAAGATGAGAATAGTTTGAATAAATACAAAATCTAGCCGGTAAAGAGCAGATCAAATTAATCAATTTACAATGGAAATTATCGAATATTTTATTGACTTGTAACAAACGATACCCCGAGTTGTTTTTTAAAACAACCTTATAACTTTGTTAAGGAGATTGAGTAAAAAGAGATGTACCGAAGTTCTTGGTTTTCACTGGATCCGGAGTAACAGAGGGATAAAGTCAAAGCACCACAGAAGGAGAAAAAGATTACAATAAAAACTGCCATGGATCTTGTTACATCATGTAAAATGATCTTGGCCAAGGTTTGTGTGTATAATCCTGTAGTCCTAAGAAAGATTTAATGTAACGTTAGGTTAGATTGACGAAGGGATGATTTTTAATTCATCAGTGCTCTTTCCGAACTCAAGTAATTAATTGGGAGTTGTAGGTTACCTTGAAACACATGAAAATTTAAATATCCTCAGGAAGTTGAACAAGAAGGCTAAAGATGTCACCATCCACTGTGCTTTATGATCCATGTATCGTAACGGTACTATAACCAATATCAACAGTAGGCCTAACCAGTCAAACAAGGTCATCCACGCTGTGAAATAACAACGCCCCTCTCTGCAAGAAATCAAATAATTTCACAACCATGCGCCTCTTCAAATGTGGAGTCATTTAAATTGCGATATGGGGTCAAATGGAAGGTCTTGATGAAATTTCCAGCGATCCTTGATCACCATATATAATTACTTTTACATTCTCATCTGATTGACTTCCTCACAGATGTAAAACACGACCATAAGTAGAGTGACAACCTCACAAAATCCACGCAGTGAGTCCAGTGCACCGCTGTAATGGGTGGGGTCCACTTTGGTAGAGGCATGCAGCAGAGAATATGACATACACAGCAAAAAGATGCAAAACAATGCCACTTGGAGGCTAAAGAAAAGAAATAGTAATTATAATTACCTCTGCAAAAGTACAATGGAGAAAGGGCACAATATTAGAACTTCAAATGAAGATATAAAACTTAAAGTTCTTGGTAACCTGTATTATTTTTTTTTTAATAAATCTTTGAGAAATCAAAGGCTTTGAAATTTGGACAGTATTATGCATTCACAGCTAGTATTCCAGGGGATACTATATTAATTAAGACTGAATCACTCTGCATAGAAGTTTTTTCACTGGCTCTCAATCATGTGCGTAGTGGCAAAAATAAACTCAATGAAATTTGGCTCTGCACCTAGATACACTTAAGAATTCATCAATACCTAATTCAACACTTACATGCCTTAATTGATAAATATGATACAGCTATCTCTAAAATTAACAGTACGGAGCCTGCAAATATAACTTTACCTGAGGAACAAGTGTCCATAACTTTTCCATTTTGTTTTAATCAACATTCTGACAACAGGATGTTGCAAAGCTTCCTAAAAATGGACATCAAGAACTGATTTAATTTTGGCCAAACCTTAGGATGAGAGTGATATAAAAATCAAACTCCTGCAGTAATAATTATTAGTCATAAATAAAATGTGTCTATTCTTTCAAGATACCTTTTTAATACCAGATCTTGACAATATTACATATTTCACCAATGAATTTCTTAAAAGCTTGATCATCTTTAGGTCTGAATCTTACTTTGTTGTTGCTCTTTGCAATGGCATGTAAACAAGACTTGTCATTCAAGCTAAAATATTTGTTTTCCATCTCCTTGTGTCCATCTGAGGCCATAATCTTTGGGGGCCGTCCTCCCTCAGCTCCATCCAAAATATGATAATAAAAATGATAGTTTAATGGATCATCAGATATGGTATTCCAGACTCCCTCAATTGCCTCCCTCTCTTCTTCAGTTTCATAGTTTTCTTGACGTTTTGGAAGATATGGCCAATGAGGATCCACCATCTGGTCTAAGACAGCCACTACTGTTTTCTGGAAACAACACAAATCACAGTTATGGTCCATCAATAGTATCTAAGTCCTGCTCCACTCTAAATTCATGTTGGATAATACAAAATTAACAACTGCATTGCTAGGTGGAGGTTGGGTGCCTGAAACATCCAGGAGCTTCCTCTATATTGGCAGCCAGCTCCTAGATGGAGACTTCTCCCATTGCTGGCAAATCCTGGCAACCCAGCCATGAGCCCCTACACAAGAAAGGGAAACAGGTACCAGTCACACTGAATAAACAGTGGAAAGAGGGAGGGATGGGGTGGGAAAAACTACCTCACAATGCTGCAAAGACACTCAAAGTGCACGCAAGAATGCCTCAAACGAAGAGCATGTGGAATTCCAGTGCATGTGCATGTACAAAAAATTGCTCACTACTAAAGAATGCTGATGCCCTTTGTTGTTAGCTCAGTTAAATTGCATTTAACTGGATCTACAGTACTTCTCAACCACAGTCTGACTCCATATCTGAAGGGCTTGGTAGAGAAATTAACAAATCAAAAATTTACTTACACAATATGTATTACTGGCTTCCCAAAAATAACTTGGGACTCCAGACGGTACCCTCCTCTTCCCTCTTCCCTTCTCCCCCCCCCCACTCCACTTTTTCTGTAATAACATAAATGAGATAGTTTCATGCCTGTTTCACTTCTATTTTAATACAATAGATACTCCCAACTCGCCCCTATTGAGTGCAAAAATCCTCTTGTAACTTTAAAGCCATCAAGTTATTCACACACACAAAATGGTAGTCTGTATACAAAGCCTGTGAGCTATTTCAAATTTTGTTAACATCACAATCTTACCCTCGTTTTAGGATTCTCGATAATTGCCTTGAAATTGAAAGAGGAGGGTTGAGGATCGGTTATGTCATCTTGTGTCCATGAAAATAAGCCTTGAACTCTAAAAGTGACAAAGAAATAAATTATTATTTCAAAAGTTTAAAATGCAATATTCCAATCATGCATATTCTCTATACTGTTTATACTGTTCTCTATACATATCATAAGATGTTGACAAGGAGAATTTATATTACAATCAACAGCTCCTTAATTGGTGATAATTTCTTTTACTCCTGAGACTTAAATGGGTTAAAGGATAAATCTTGAGCTTTTAGAAACTCAAAAGAGACATTTATGTCTTCAAGACCATAATATGAAAAACTTTTGTTTATTCAAATTCCAAGCATGTTTCTACCTCTCATGCCACATAACTCTAACCAAAAATGCAGCCACATCATCATTCTCTGTTACTATTGCTAATTCCACAGGTAACATGGCTCTCTTTTCGACAGGTTTGAGTTGTTCTTCTGTCTTCACAACAAGTAACTCTGGACATTTCCTGACAAGCGTTTTGGTGACATGCAAAAAGCCATGCTCTGCTGCATAGTGCATTAGTGTTTTATTTGTTTCGTCATCTTCGTCTCGGAACGACTCGTATCTGTTCCCTGTGTTTATTTCACTTTCTAATAGAATCTCCAAAATCCGATTTATCCACAAAAAAAATGTCAGAGATAATATTTCCATAATTAGTATTAGATTTATAAGTTAATTCCTACATGTCAAAGCCTTGTGTGCCCACCTGTTGTTCAAGTGCACGAAGTTTGTCGGAATCATCTTTGTATTTTTCAGATCCTCGCCACTGTTTTAACATTAAAAGAGCTGGATCCTCGCCATCCAATTTCCCACCATCCTTGTATTTCTGAATCAATCTTTCCACATGAACTTCGTCCATAGCTCTGTTCCATGACAGTCCTTTGTTTTGCTTCTCATGGACCTTAACAGAGGAAAAAAGCTTAGTCGATTGAAATGTTTTTATATGGCTTAAATTTTTCATCAGAGAATTGCAAAATAAATCCAGAAACTTGCATTTTAACACATATTTCGGGTCTTTCACCTTAATCCAGAACTCCTCGTCAAATTGATCTCGTATTAAATCGTCTTGCTGGTGGTCACAACAGCGATCAATTTCATTCTGATCTCCTCTTTCGCTGTCGTTTTCACAACATGATCTCGAGACCGAAATTACGATTATCGTTATTTCTAAATTGGCACCAAATTTATGGATATAGTAATTTCGTGGCACTCTTTACCAATGCTCTTTACCGTGTTAAATAAAGAGAAGGACTCGGTTCCACTGTCTTACAACATTCAAGATGGCGGAGGAAAGGGGTAAATGTGCGTTCAGTTGTGATCAGCATGATCTCGACACCAAGATAACGATTACCGTTATTTCTAAATTGGCCCTGAAATGACGAATATCATAATTTCAGTGCATGTCTGAGACCTTCGGGCTCGAAGCTTGGGAACTAGTATTCAGGGAAAGATAAAATGGCGGCTTACGGCGGCGAAGGAAATCTCAGTAGTTTAATATTTAGCGTGAAAAGGCTTGGGTGTTGTGATCTGGTTCTCAAGTAAAAAAAAATCACGGTCTGCAATGGCCCTACCACCTTTTGAACAACAAGAAAACATTGAAACGGTGGTAAAAAGCAGCAAGTTTCGAAGTCTAAACGAAAGATGGGTAAGCTAAGTTTCAGTCAAATATCATGACATTTGGGATGTAATTTCGATACCGAATAAATAGTTCTACATGGTTACACACGCATAGGATTCTGTTGTGTTCAGGTGAAGGCCATTTCAGCCATTCCTGCCACTTGTAAGTGGTAGGAAATAAAAGATATGTATAGTTGTTTCGTATTGAAGCCCTGTGAAATCACAAATTTGATTTATTTCTTCTTTGTTTTAAGTGGTCATTATCCATTACTTTTGGAAGTCGATGCTGATGAGAAAGAAAAAATGTTTATGATTATTTCTTCTCTCGAACATTTTACTATTTAGGTACCAAATAATCTTGATACTGAAGATCATTGCACCATTATGAAAAAATTACCCTTGATTGCTTTGTCAACTGGAATGTATAATGTAATATACCTTGTGATTTGTGGGATTTTCACAAGTAAACTAGAAATACTTGAAGAAGTTAATGATGTACTTAATGCAGAGCATTTGGTACAAAGTCTGCTTTGCTGTAATCTACCTGAAGGTGCTTTTTATATGCTAGTAAGACTTGCACAGCCCAGTCAAAATGTTTTTGAGTAGTAGAAAAGCTGGCCAAACCTCTTCCTGAAAAGCAGTCTGAAAAATATGAAGTTAGCGGAAGGTACTTCATTGTAGGCGGCCAAATTGTAAGCTGCCAGCCCATTTTGAGTGAGCAGTAAAACTCAAGATTGGCTATTTTAGCTAATTTTATTGAGAACCAAATTCCCAGCAACGGGCACAATTTTACTGGGCTATTTGTTATTTAACTACTTAGTAATATTCTTATTAAAATTTACTGCATTCCTTTCTAATAATTTGCTGCTGATTGTATGCTGTATATAGCTTATGATTTGTGTGATTTTCACAAGTAAATTAGAAATACCTGAAGATGGTAATGATGTACTAGATAATGTACTTGATGCAAAGCTATTTTGGTGCAAAGTGTGTGCCTTGTCCGTAGGTGATTTTGCATGCTAATGAGACTTGTAATTCAAATAATACACATCAGCTGGAGTGGGAATATTAAAAGAAAAATAATAATATTTAGCTATACCAAGTTCTGGTTTTATGTCCAAAGTGTGTGCCTTGTCCGTAGGTGATTTTGCATGCTAATAAGACTTGTAATTCAAATAATACACATCAGCTGGAGTGGGAATATTAAAAGAAAAATAATAATATTTAGCTATACCAAGTTCTGGTTTTATGTCCAAATTAAGCACTTAGTTGAAGATCACTGCACTGCTCAGGTCCAGAAGGCTGAAAGAGTACTGTCTGCTGTTAGTTTGATTTTTGTCATTTCTATTGATTTATTTTATTTATCAATGTTTCTTTGAATTGTAATTCATTGATCTCTTTCAATAGTGCAGGTTCGCTCATGTAACCTAATCTCCCACTTATGTATGTATGTATGGATGAGCTCAGTCGAAATGTTTTTGAGTGGAAGGCAAGCTGGTGATAGTAATAGGCAGCAGAGGCTGAACCTTGTCTTGAATGGAAGTGTGAAAAGTGTGAAGTTAGCGGCAGCTATATTGTGGCAGGCAGCCAAATTGTCAGCTGTGGCACATTTTGACTGGGCTGATTGTGTGTAGTATATATGTGCACTTCTTTTAGGGTGTTAAACAGGTTAAAGTACCAAGAAATCCTCTGTGATAACTTGATAATTCAAGATGTAAAAATTTTAAATAATAAGGTAAAGCTTGATCATTCTTAAGAGTTTCCATTTGTTCTGGAAATTTGGGGGAGGGTCAGGGGAGCACTATTTATACATAAATAATGTACATAAAAAGTAAAAAAAAAGGACCAAGGTAAAATCCCAATTTGTTTTAAGAGTTAATTTTATCAAGAGAAAACCCTGGATATAGCTTGGGATTTGTGTGATTTTCAAAAATTGTTAGGAACCTTGTTAATTTTCAGCTTCAAGAACACAAGTACATAATCTTTAGTGCAGCCCTCTTTTCTCCCGGCCATTATTCTAATTTTTTTATCAAGTTTCCTTTTTCTTGTGTTCAATTAATTTATTGTCTTTACAGGTGAAATTTTAATATCTGCTAGCACAATTATCTCTGCTAAGAGTGTCTACCATCACTCTTGCCGGTCTCAAGCCCAAAACGCTGCAAACTAGCTGAAACTACATGTATTTCGTAAAATTGCAATGAAATCTATCTAAAAACACCAAAATCCGGCAGAACGCACGAGTTTTTGCCAAATTTTACGCAAAAGTTGACAAAAGCGCTCAATTCGACCTGAAAAACACTTTTTTTTTTTTTTTTTTTGCAAAAATCAGCCTATTTTACATTCAAAAGCACGATGTCTTTAACAAAATAGGGATACAATCCATGTGAAAACACTTATTCCAGCTAAAACGCAGTCTTCTCAGTAAAATTTGGGCTGATTTTACCCACTTTTTGTGTAAATAGCTGCCAAAACCCTCTAAACTAGCTGGAACTACATGTTTTTCACAAGATCGCCATAAAATCTTGAAACGTTGCTTTAGGGACCTTTATGCCTCCAAAACGAGTTTTTACTTTACAAAAAATGGAATTAGCAAAGATGTTAAAGGGGAAAAAGCTGTGAGAAAGGAGAAGTTTAGTGTTGCTGTTTGATATGCCGCCCAGATATATCAATTTATTAATTTAACGCCGTGGGCAGAAGTTTTTCTCTAGACTAAGAGGACCCTCCCTATGTTGACGAACCTCAATAACTCGTTGATTTTACTGTTTTTACACAGATTTGATTTTAACCATGTTCGCCAAAATAACTGCCAAAAGACGGCAAACCAGTATCTCGGCCAAGAGCGATATTGGCCATTTCACACATCCTTATTAGATATGAATTTTATTAAAGATTGTCATTCTAGCATATGTTGGCTAGTTACCACAGGTTTCTTGATTTTCATGGGAAAGTGGCATTGGTTGGTACCATGACCAATCTCCTCGACTTTCCCATGATTTTCATAGGATGTTAGCGACCCATACTTCGATCCTCAGTTGTTTTTTTGTTTTTTTTACATTGGCGCGAGTTTCACAACTTTCTTCTGGTTTGGCATTGACTCAGAGTTGGGCTTATTTTTATGGCTAATCCATCGGCGACTTTCTCATGATTTTCTTGGGTTCTCAACAGTGACACGCACTTTGGAACCATAATTTTATAAATATGTCAACACTGGCAAATACTGCTAAAATCTACACTCTACTAAACTCCATGTACCACAATATCCACACAACTGCGTGTGCCTACTTGAAAATCCTAACCCTAACCCTAAAACTATCCAGTTAGCCTAGTATTGTATTGCTGGTTTGAGTGACTAAACTGGCTCAAATGATCCAGCTGCTTAAAAATCTAAGCATAGAGTAAGTTTAAAAGATTCAATTTTGTAAGGTTTCGAAACAGTTCCAAAATTAACATGCACATAGCTCAGTGTAAAACATCGAAGCTTCTAGGACTTCTTATGATTCCTACGAACGTACACACCTAATGCACGTCAATTTGCCTTTGTTGTCCTCGAACGATCACGTCTTCATAGTAACGTGGTGTAAGAACTGTACAGCACTTTATAAATATATGTTTTACTTGACGGTAAAAGTTTGAATCCGTACAAGGAAACGTAACGGAAACAGGCGATGATAATATTCCGTTGACAGAAATGCAACGGAAACGTTTCGTCATATTTCCGTTCAGGAATCATAACGGAAACATAACAGGTCCAAGGAAGAAGTGAATGATGTGGAAACATAGAGTTTCATTTTTCCGAATTACGGAATCATGCTATTTCGTCCTGTGCTCACTCTAACTCTGTGCTATCCTAAACCTAACCCAAACCCCAAACCAATCCTAAGCTATGGTAAAGGGTTTAAGTCAGGGTTGAGGATAGGGTTAGGGCAGGAGCCCATTACCTGGTTAGGGTTAGAGTTTGGGTTGCTTCGGGTCAGAGGGGTTTAGTGTTACAATCAGGGTTAGGGCTAGGGTAAAATTATGCTTAGAGTTAGCGGGGTTTAGTGTTAGAATTAGGGTTAAGGCTAGGATGAGGCTATGCTTAGGGTTGGCGTTAATATTTTTCTACAAGCATTCAATTGCAGGGTTTTTGGTATTGTGTTTGTAAATTTCAGTAACTACTTGAAAGTTTACTGAAAAACAAACGATAGGCCGACTGGTACACTTACAGGATAGATAGAGAAGGTTGGGGTTAGGGTTAGGGTTAGAGGGTCTGCGGTTGAGGTTAGGGCTAGGGTGAAGGTTTGGGGTTAGGGTTTGGGGGCAGGGTTAGTGTTTAGGGTAAGGGTGTAAGCCTCTTCAAAAATATTTTTAAGAAGATTTTGTCACCTTTTTCACTTAAATAACCACCTGAAGAATTTTGACCAGTTAGATTATTTGAAGCGGTTGGATTAATTTTGATTGGGGTTTAATAACTTTTAGTAGTTGGATGATTATTTTTACCAGTTGAACCACTGTAATATGCTGGATCTTTTTAACTAATGTTACCATCCTTACCTGAATTATTTGAACCAATTTCACTGGTTACACATGCATTATCCAGTTAGACCATTTCAACTGGTTGGATTATTTAAACCAGTTTGTCCATTTTAGATATTGGCATCATTTTATCAAGTTGGATCATGTTAACCAGTCGCTCCATTTTACTAAGTGAGATCGTTTCTTCCGATTGGACCATGTCACGTAATTAAAATATTTTCACCGTTTAAACCATTTTATCTTGTTTTGGCTGGTTGGACCATGTTAACCAGTTGCATCATTTTGACTGGAGTGAAAAGTTCCGTTCTTAACCCGAGCCCTAACCCTAACCCGGGGTTAGGGTTAGGGTTAGGGTTAGGATAGCTCGCAGCTAGAGTTAGGGCTTGGGTAGGGTGGGATTATGATTAGGCTGAGGGTCACAATTTTTTCTGAAAACATCCAATTTTTTTTTGGTATTGTGTTTGGCTCTAAACTTTAACAACTACTTGAAAGTTTGCTTGATATCAAAATATACCATTTTTTGCCAAAATAACTGCCAAAATGCGCAATTCGGGCCTTTTTATCAATTTACACTTGGTTTAAGCTTGGTTTTTGTGTTTTCCCACAGACTCTTAAACTATTTTGCTGAGAACATTTTTTGCAGCGTTTTTAAAACTGAAATAAGCTTATTTTTGCAAAAAAAACAAACGTGTTTTTCAGTCGAATTTAGTGTTTTTGTCAACTTTAGCGAAAATTTTTGCAAAAATCGTACATTTCTGCCGTATTTTAGAGTTTTTAGACAGATTTCGTCGCGATCTTGTGAAAAACATGTAGTTTCAAGCTAGTTTTCAGTGTTTTGGCAGTTATCTTGTCAAAAAATGGGTAAGTCAGCGCAATTGTTTTTTTTTTGGTTTTTAAGGTTTTGTTTGCCCAAATTTTACTGAGAACACTGTGTGTTAGCTTGTCTCCATTGTTTTTTCGCAGATTCTATCGCTGTTTTGCTGAAAACATAACGTTTCAGCTTGTTTGCATCGTTTTTGGTCGTGAAATAAGCTAATTTTTGCAAAAGGAAAAAAACCTGTTTTTCAGCCCAAATTGACACAAAGGATACAGAAGAACATTTGCCTTTTGCCTTTTTTTTTTGTCCTTACTCATGAAGTTGATTTTGGCATTTCAAACAAAAACTCTGCTAGAGCATTAATTGAATGACATATCATGCACTTACTTTGAAGCAAGAACACTTTTTTTTTAATTCAGAAAAATACCTTTTTATTTTTTTTTAAGGACTGCTGGATATAACCTGTACAACCAAGATGAATTTACATTCATTATTTGTCATAACTTACACTAAATTAGAAATTCAAGTATGAAATGAGGGTACTAGCCCTTTAATAGTGTTCAAAATTTCCATATGCAGGGGTACTTGTGGCTACTGGAGAAGAATCAGTCTTTAACCCTTCACCCCACCCCCCCCCCAAGGGAGATAATAAGTACAGATATCCTCTTCCCTAGGGGCAACTAGCTCAAAAGTGAGTGATCTCAAGGGCCCTCCAAAAACGTTTTCTACAGCAATAACTAAGCTTTACAGAAGCACACTATGCAGACAAAAGGTGTAAGAGAATCAATGAATTCTTTAATTCTTGGTCCCTCCCAGGCCAACCTATTGTACAAATCTCATGACATCTGTTCCAGTTTCATCAGTCAATTTTTCAAGCTTCAAGCTTTTCCTGCAATTATGTACTTGTTCTTGAAGCTGAAAACTAACAAGGTTCCTGTAAATTAAGTTTACATAACAACCTAGCAATTTGTGAAAATCACACAAATCCCAAGCTATATCCAGAATTATGCTCTTAATAAAATAAACTTTTAAAGCAAATTGGGATTTTGCCCTAGTTCTTTTTATTTTTTGTTACTTTTTAAATACATTTGTATAAATAATGCTCCCCTAACTCTCCCCAAAACTTTTAGAACAGATGCAAACTCTTAAGAATGATCAAGCTTTACCTTATTATTAAAAATTTTTTACATCTTAGACTACCAAGTTATCACAGAGGTTTTTTTCGGTACTTTGACCTGTTTAACACCTAAAAAGAAGAACACATACATAACACACACACAATCAGCCAGGTCAAAATGTGCTGCAGCCAACAATTTGGCCACCTACAATGAAATAGCTGCCAATTTCACACATGTCAGACTTCTATTCAGGACAAGAATTGGCCTCTGCTGCCTATTACTATTGCCAGCTTGCCTGCCACTCAAAATTTCAACTGAGATTGTACATACATACATGTGGGATTAGGTTACACGAGCGAACCTGCACTATTGAAAGAGGTCAATGAATTATAACTCAAAGAAACATTGATAAATAAAATAAATCAATAGAAATGACAAAAATTAAACTAATAATAATAATAATAATAATAATAAAAGATTTATACCGCGCCAGTATCCTACTGTTCAAAGGCGCCTACAAGAAAAAAAAACTTGAAAATTAACACTTAAGACAGCTAATATTAATTATAAATAATAGTAATAATAATAATAATAATAATAAAAGATTTATACCGCGCCAGTATCCTACTGTTCAACGGCGCCTAAAAAAAAAAAAAAAAAAAAAAAAACACTTAAGACAGCTAATATTAATTATAAAAGGCTTTTCTAAAGAGTAAAGTTTTTAATCTACGTTTAAAAACAGACACAGACTGAGCATTTCTAATTTCACTTGGCAAAGCATTCCATAATGATGGTGCTGCTACAGAGAAAGATCTTGCGCCATATGTTTTCAAGTTATAGGATGGAGAAACCAGAAGGTGCTTGAATGATGAGCGTAGTTGACGCGATGGGGTGTAAGATGTAAGCAGATCACAAATGTACGACGGTGCCAGGTTGTTAAGTGCCTTGTAGGTTATAAGTAAAATCTTAAAAATAATACGTTGGTTAACGGGAAGCCAATGAAGATTGAAAAGAACAGGCGTAATGTGATCATGCTTTTTTGTAAGTGTAACGAGGCGCGCCGCAGCATTCTGGACGTGTTGTAGCCTTTTTATAGCGTAGGCTGGTAGGCCATACAAAAGGGAATTACAGTAATCCAGCTTCGAAGATACAAACATATGAACCAGCAATTCAGTAGTGGTCGCTGAAAGATATTTCCTGATATAGCTAATATTTCGCAAATGATAAAATGAAGATTTACAAATGTCAGTAATATGATCCTTAAAGCAAAAATGGCTGTCGAACATAGTGCCGATATTCCTCGCCTTTTGCACGGAAGGGATAGTCTCACCAGCAACTGAAATTTCGTGAAGGAGTGGTCTTGGAAGATGTTTAGCGGAAATTACCAATAATTCAGTTTTGTCTTTATTTAATTTAAGACGATTAACCATCATCCAATGACTGATTTCATCCACACAGCTCTCGATGCTAGAAACCGCTAGATCCCTATCACCCAGTACGGTTGGTTGGAAAGACAAGTAAAGCTGTGAGTCGTCAGCATAAAAATGATAGCTCAGGTTAAATTTCTTTACGATATCTGAAAGCGGTGAAGTATAAAGCAAATACAAGATGGGTCCCAAGACAGATCCTTGTGGCACTCCACATTTAAGGTCATGTTTCGTCGAAGTACCACCATCAACGGAGACATATTGCGTGCGATTCGATAAATAAGATTGCAACCATAATAGAGGCTTCCCAGCTATCCCAAACCGTACACGTAAACGAGAGAGGAGGATGGTATGATCGACTGTATCGAAGGCAGCGGAAAGGTCTAACAACAGTAAAATTACGATTCGACGATTATCAATGGCAGAAAGAATAGCAGAGAGCACTTTTTTGGCCTTCGGGGCCTGATCAGTGCAGTGATCTTCAACTAAGTGCTTAATTTGGACATAAAACCAAAACTTGTTATGGTTAAATATTATTATTTTTCTTTCAATATTCCCATTCCAGCTGATGTATATTATTTGAATAACAAATCTTATTAGCATGTTAAAATCACCTGAGGACAAGGCATACACTTTGTGCCAAAATTGCTTTGCATCAAGTACGTTATCTAGTACATCATTACCATCTTCAGGTATTTCTAATTTACTCTTGAAAATCACACAAATCATAAGCTATATACAGCATACAATTGGCAGCAAATTATTAAAAAGGAATGCAGTAATCTTTAATAATAAGAGTAGCTAAATAACAAATAGCCTAGTCAAAATGTGCCGGTAACCAGGGATTTGGCTTTCCACACAGAACATTTGTTAGGCGTCTAGTCTGGACAAGGTTTGGTCTCTACCTTCTGTTACTATAGCCAGCTTGCCTACTTCTAAAAAACGTTTTGACTAAGCTGAAAAAAATGTTTGAGAGAAAAATGGCCACAACAAGCCCACTTACTGCAAAATAAGAAACATACAAGTAACACTTCAAATTAATACAGAATATAAGCCTTGCAGGATTTGGCTCTCAATAAAATTAGTTAAAATAGCCGATCTTGAGTTTAACTACTCACTCAAAATGGGCTGACAGCCTGCAATTTGGCCACCTACGATGAAGTATCTTCCACTGACTTCACACCTTTCAGACTGCTTTTCAGGATGAGGTTTGGCCTCTGCTGCCTATAATTACAACAGCCAGCTTGACTACTACTAAAGAACATTTTGACTGGGCTGTGCAAGTGTTACTAGCATATAAAAAGCACCTTCAGGTAGATTACAGAAAGCAGACTTTGTACCAAAACACTTTGCATTAAGTACATCATTACCCTCTACAGGTATTTCTAGTTTACATGTGAAAATCCCACAAATCACAAGGTATATTACATCATACATGTTGACAAAGCAATCAGGGGTACATTTTTCATAATAGGATGCAATGGTCTTCAGTATCAAGATTATTTGGTACCTAAATAGTAAAATTTTCGAGAGAAGAAATAATCATAAACATTTTTTCTTTCTCATCAGTATCGACTTCCAAAAGTAATGGATAATGACCACCTAAAACAAAGAAGAAATAAATCAAATTTGTGATTTCACAGGGCTTCAATACGAAACAACTATACATATCTTTTATTTCCTACCACTTACAAGTGGCAGGAATGGCTGAAATGGCCTTCACCTGAACACAACAGAATCCTATGCATAACCATATAGAACTATTTATTCGGTATCGAAATTACATCCCAAATGTCATGATATTTGACTGAAACTTAGCTTACCCATCTTTCGTTTAGACTTCGAAACTTGCTGCTTTTTACCACCGTTTCAATGTTTTCTTGTTGTTCAAAAGGTGGTAGGGCCATTGCAGACCGTGATTTTTTTTTACTTGAGAACCAGATCACAACACCCAAGCCTTTTCAAGCTAAAATATTAAACTACTGAGATTTCCTTCGCCGCCGTAAGCCGCCATTTTATCTTTCCCTGAATACTAGTTCCCAAGCTTCGAGCCCGAAGGTCTCAGACATGCAATGAAATTATGATATTCGTTATTTCAGGGCCAATTTAGAAATAACGATAATCGTTATTTTGGTGTCGAGATCATGCTGATCACAACTGAACGCACATTTACCCCTTTCCTCCGCCATCTTGAATGTTGTAAGACAGTGGAACCGAGTCCTTCTCTTTATTTAATACGTGTAAAGAGCATTGGTAAAGAGTGCCACGAAATTACTATATCCATAAATTTGGTGCCAATTTAGAAATAACGATAATCGTAATTTCGGTCTCGAGATCATGTTGTGAAGTAGGCAGCACCGTGCGAGTGCCAACCTCGTTCCCAGGGCTTCCTCATTCAGTTTTCAAGATGGCGGTGGGTCGAGGGGAAAAAGTAGCAAACAAAGCATTAAAACGACCGCTGATTGGTGCTTTTCTTATGTAATAACCTTTCATAACCTCACGTCTTTTATGACGAATATGGTGGAAGATGGCACTGCTTGGGAGGTCTGGCCTTTAGTTGATTCTAAGCAGAAGTAAGTTTTATGCGAACCTGAAAATGTGACAAGTTTGCTGCTTTTGGAAGCAGATATGAAGTAACGAGCCTAAACTGCAAAGATTACTCGTGGATTAGAGCAGTTAGTTTCTACCCGCTCGATCATTTGCGGTAAAGTGGAATTAAAATTTCGGGTGGAACTATACTGAATGGCCTACCATTTTATGAAATACTGAGGGGTAATGTAGTATTGTTTCTCTATTGCGAAACTAAACATGGAAATCTCAGGATCCGGTCAATTTGAAATTCTGATTTACTACCATCTGGAAAAAAATCATGGAGGTAGTGAAAAAGGTCGTTATCAGCCGATCAGCTGTCTTTCAGCAATCACAATAACCTTGGGCGACCACTACCTGACCAAGGAACCCGTGGGGACGAAGTTAGCCTGTTCCAGGCGTTCAGTTAGTAAAAGGAAGCACGATAGTAAATAGTCCTTGGAGAAACGTAGAAGAAGAAGGACATCAGCCGTCCTGAGCCCCCCTGCCCAAGGATTTCCATGTTCAGTGGAGTGGCAGAGTGTGCAGATCAAGGATCGGCTTGCGCAGTCATCAGAGGGCGTGTCGACAGGGACAACCATTGATTCTCGGACCCGAGAAACTTGCCATCATCGGTAGCATAGGAATGTGAAAGCGTAAGAGATTTGGGTTCGATCGCGTAATGAACGACCCAAACCTCGCTTTTTTTTAAATCCTCCGTTACTTTTGCGCCGTTTGCTATGAATGGCTCCGTTTTACAATCTGAATGCCTGGAACAGGCTAGGACGAAGTTGATAACTAAGGCATTAGCTCAACTCATCCTCAGAAATTTAGCGGCTTTCTAAATGATAAACTAACAGTCCCATGGAAACCAGAACGTAAAGCGCCGGTAAGTGTTATTGGCACGAAACTTTGGGTGCGAGGTATTGTTTTGAATTATTGTAAATCAAGATAACGATGATATCGAAAAAAAATTGAATTTTTCCGCCTAACCTTCCCCTTTTTGTATAAGCATGCGATTCGCAAGTCACCACAAAGCAAAAAAAAAAAAATATATATATTCAAGTCGCTAGCTGTGAACAATGCCAAATTATTTGCTAGTTTTGTAGGTTACCGAAGTCCCCAATGAATATTTTATGAAAGGTGCCAAACTCCAACAATTAATCGCAAGCCTAAGCCGGCGTGCAGAATAACTATTCTTTTTCGTCTAAAGTACGATCTCTGATACATTTAACGTCCAAACAAACACAAAAGGAAAATAGAATTCGTATAGAAATTCCTGAAAAAACCTTCATGAGGATATGTTTTTCGCATAAAAAGCAATTTCTGTTTCACGTGCGATTCACATGTTTGCTTTTCGTATAAAATGCAATAGCTCAGAGTGTTCTTTTGCTTTTGTCGAATTCTCCTTTCGCAAGGACAGTATTCGTTTCCTATCTGAAAGAGTAAACCAGAATACCCGAAAGCAGATTTATTTCTGATTCAGTTGTATCCCCACGCACTAATTCGAGTTGGAAATGAAATGCTCATTGTTTTTGTATACTGAAGGCGACAGAACCAAAGGTAGGCGACTGATGAATTATTTCCAAGGCAGGCTACGAAAGATTACAGATATGAGAAATATCAAAAGCATCTTGGTGAAAGAACGAGATTTCAGGAGAGTTCTTCGCTCCTGTGAATGTGTTGTGTTGATCGGGACACGCCAAGCTTTATCCCTCATTCAAAACAAGCAGCAAGAAAAAGATGATGATTACATCACATTTGACGGAAAAGTCATACATGAAGAATTGACAGAAAACCAAGAACTCGTTAAGAACAAGCTGATCATCATTCTCTTCACGGAGAGAAGTGAGAATGACTGGATCCCGTCAAATTTTGATGAAAATCGAATTTTTCATGTAGAGGATGGAATCGTTCCTCCCAATGGGAGTCCCACCTTAACACATCTCGAATATCGCATGAAAAAAATATTGCTTGGAGATGACTTCCTGTGCTAAGCGCAAGAATGATGGAGTTTATAATAAAGGTTTCTTCTTGATGGACAGCAAGAGCTACAATTGTAAAAAAACGTGCTTCTAACTTGATTGCTCTTGAACAACCATTTCAGTGTGTTAGACTGATTGATAATTAATAACGTTTTCTTCAAACAAAACAGTTGTTTGATGGGTACACCCTTGGCTCAACCGAGTGATTAAAAAGAGTAAATGGTATAAAATTATAAATAAAAAAATTTAGCAGAAAGAGCTTAGAATATTGTCGATGATACGTAGTTAAACATTGTTTCGAGGAGACCACAGAATTTAGAAAATGTTTATTGCATTTACATATAGAGCTTCTGAACCGAGAAGTGGAGAAAATTGCCTAACGTCCAACTTGCATACTCGAAATTCCTTAACAAATGTTAAGGTCATAGTTTTCTTGTCTTACTAATGTTTATTTATTAGTTCACGCTGAGGTGTGAAAAAATCTAAAGATGTTTAATAATACGGTTGCCTATTCAAGGCGGGTCACAAAAGTGGGAACTAAGAGCAAAAAAAAAGAAAAACGCTCTGGTGTTAAATGTTTTGTCATGACTGCAATGAAGAAACCGTCTATGTTTTAAACTATCGGAGTAATTGGCTTAAAAATGCAATTTGTTGGGTTAACAAATAAACGAAGAAAAAAAAGCATCCCCCCTAAGAAAAAATGATCGACGCAGGAGGACTTTGCTCCCCTATACAGTTTCTTCTCTTAAACCATAACAATACAATTATGTCTCAAGTACCGTGGAATTTCGTCGGTTTCGTCGTCGTCGCTTTTTAGCAAAAGGCCCAATTGGGACCCAATCATTCTTGGTTCTCTCCGTAAAGAAAACTATCACCAATCTGTCGATCAGTTCTTTGTTTCCTGTGAACTCGTCATGTATCACTTTACCGTCGAAAGTGATTAAGTCATCTTCGGTTTTTTGGCGTTTGTTTTGAATGAGTGACGAAGCATGACGCGATCCTGTCAAAACGACGCAGCTGCTGCGAGAAAGTTCATTCTTAAAATCCTGTTCCTCTGCCAGAATATCAGTAATATTTCGTAAATCTGCCACTTTTCGCAGCAAAGTCTCAAGGATCTGGAACCATTTGATATATAATTTGTAGAAAATCACGCAGTTTTAAACGACAGCGACTCAAAATGTTCCTCGCGTCGTTGCTCTCGGGGTCATAATTTGTATCCTTGAGAAACCGGCTTCGTGCACGCTTACTTGCCCGTAAAAAAACAATTTCTTTATTGCGTACTTCTTTGACAACAGATCAAAGTAATGATCTGATATGGGGCAGGAAACTGGATTCAACATCTTTACAGATTGAACTTCAACCGTGCATGCAACTAGACAGTGAAAAATACTGCTCATTTGTTAAGTTATTTCATTGAATTAAGTTTCCAAAAGAAACGCTTTAGTACCATCTCAAGGACCACTTATATTCAGTCTTAAGTATCTGACAAAGTAGTGAACCGTTTTGGCCACAGCAGGAAATCACGAGACCTAAATCTGTATCCAACTCATCCAACATCTTCGCATTTCTTAGGAACAAATTTGGGGGTTGAGACTGTCACGTAGATTTCACACGACACACTGTGGCTCACATTTTAGAGGCAAAATGCATGAATTCTTAGCCTTACAGGATGACCACAGTCCTACACGTTCTACTATTCCGGAGTCAATTGGTTATGTTACCACTGGTGGGTTTGTGCTGTCAGGTCCTCAATTTTAAACCCCATAAAAGAAAATTACAATCAAAACGATATCCCGTTCGTTTGAAAAAAGTTTCAAAAACTATCGTCCTATCTTTCTGGTAAAAGTCGTACAAAATGCAAGTGGTGAAAAATTGCGAAGAAAACGGAAGCAATACATCCCTATTGCCGTCATGCAACAGACACCCGTTTATTCGCGTCCAGGCCTCATCTGTTTCACCATCTTTCTCATCAGATCCCTAAAATGAGAAACTCACAATAAAGAAAACCGCTGATACACAAATAAGAAAGGGGGTTGGGTAAGAAAATTTAGTAACGAGCCACGGGAAATTTATTCAATTAGTTTTCTTTCACTTTGTTCTCTAATTGGTTGTGGAAACTTGCTTTATCCTCTCAATCAATCAGATATAGACTTAATGACAATCTTTTCCCCGATTCGGAAAATTTAATTGATTTTTTTTTTTTTTTTTTATTTTTCCATTTTTCTACTTTTTGTATCCACCTTCCGATTTGTCGCTGTGGCTAATTTAGTTTCGTTCTGACGAAGGAATTGAGGGAATTGTTCCTACCTGATCTCATTAAGTTTCTCTTCAACCGAATCCCAAGGACTGCGATCTTCACTAAATTCCAGAAGTTCTATGAATACAACCAAGATCACCTTATTTATAGCATGGGAAAGCAAGAGATCTTTTGCATTTACATACTACTTTCGAGACTCCCTACACCCACCAACGAGGAATTGAATTAGAGACTGTTCGCTCAAATAGCTACATAGCTCTTGCTAATTTAAAGGAAGGTTTGTAATTTAAGCAGCCCTTCTTTTCGTTTCCACACCACTCCTTTTAGTAGCCACGCCAAATTTGTCCTTCTTACCAATAGCCATTCCACCTTTCAGCTAACAACATCCTGTGACTGATGGTATGTCTTAATAACTAGTCTCATTTATTTCATTACCGACCTTTTGCAAGTTTCATTTCACTGATCCAGTCTCCCTCTTTGTAATATTTCACGCGTAAATTCTACAGAGAGAGAAAGGTTGTTGCATAATAAATCAATGATCTTCACCTTCCACCCCCTCATTCACACTTGTACGAGGCGTGCAGCACATTTGCGCGATCGCACCTGGCGTCAATATTATAACGGCTTTATTCTAATGACCTTGTGGATACTCACCAGAAAAGGAAATCTCTCCATGCGAGTGAGCTGTAAAATACGATCCACATCATATTTCAGACGGGCGACTTTCTTGGCCTGTGTGTAAGTTGTACTCATCTGTGCAATGAGAATGTTGAGCAGAATCACAGTCACTGTTCCCATATACGCCATCATCAGAAGAACTGACAGCCAGCTGTAGGAAAGAAATATTCACAAAGCTAAGCTTATCTACTGGAGGAAAATATGTGTGACTTACTAAACACCACCGCTCCTTATTACAGACCTGATATGACTTGTGACCTCATCTTCCCTGCATGCTAACTTTTAAAACTCAAATCGTAACAAATCGTTACGCGCAAAGAGAAGCTCAGCAATAACTTCAAAGACTAGTGTGACGTACTTGAAAGGTGAGTAATTTTGCGCCATTGGATACTGCTCGGACAGCACTCGAAACCCGCTCATCAAGACGTCTCCAAAACCACTAAAGGCAAAACCAAAAATTAAAATTAGTATGTTGGGTTTTTTTGCACTTCTCGCGCGCTACAATCGACATCCAAATTCCCGCGATCAGTAAATTGCTTTTGCCAGAAAGGATGAGAATAGTTTAAATAAATAAAACATCTAGCTATTAAAGAGCAGATCAAATTAAACAAATTCCAAAGGAAATTATCAAATATTTTATTGACTTGTAACAAACGATACCCCAAGTTGTTTTTTTCCAAAACAACTTCATAGCTTTGTTAAGGAGATATACTCAACAGAGACGCACCGAAGTTCTTGGTTTTCATTGGATCCGGAGTAACAAAGTGATAAAGTCAGGGCACCACAGAAGGAGAAAAAGATCACAATAAAAACTGCCATGGATCTTGTTACATCGTGTAAAATGATCTTAGCCAAGGTTTGGGTGTATAATCCTGTAGTCCTGAGAAAGATTTCATGTAATGTTAGGTTAGATTGACGGATGGATGAGTTTTAATTCATCAGTGCTCTTTCCGAACTAAAATAATCAATTGGGGGTTGTAGGTTACCTTGACACACATGAATATTTAAATATCCTCAGGAAGTTGAACAAAAAGGCCAAAGATGTCACCATCCACTGTGCTTTATGATCCATGTATCGTAACGGTACTATACACAATATCAACAGCAAGCCTAACCAGTCAAACAAGGTCATCCACTGTGCGAAATAACAACGCCCTTCTCTGCAAGAAATAAAAAAATTTCCATTACTTTGCCTCTATACTAAAACTCCATGAGGTGTTTTTTTCCCTCCAAATGTTGAGATATGTGGCCAAATGGAAGGTCGCAATGAAATTTCCACAGTGACCCTTGATCTCCATTATTACTTACATTCTCATCTGGTTTATTTCCTCACAGATGTAAAACACGACCATAAGTAAAGTGACAACCTCACAAAATCCACGCAGTGAGTCCAGCGCACCGCTGTAATGGGTGGGGTCCAGTTTGGTAGAGGCATGCAGCAGAGAATATGACATGCACAGCAAGAAGATGCAATAAAATGTTGCTTGAAGGCTATACAGAAAAGGAAAAAAGATCACAAAAAAATACTCTGCAGGAATAAAATGGAGAAAATAAGGAATTAGAAATTCAAATGAAGATATAAAGCATTAAATTTTTGGTAACCTGTCTAACTTTTTGTTATCAGCCTCAAATGAGAAATCAAAGGCTTTAAAATTTGGACAGGACTACCATGCATTTACAATGTTCCAAGGAATACTAAAATAATACTGCACTGTACTCCACAGAAGTGCTTTCATTAGCTGATTATGTATGTAGTGGCAAAAATGAACTCAATAAATCTTGAAATTTTTTTTTCTGGTTCATCACAGGCATAATTCAACACCTATGTCAATAAATATGATACAGCTATCTCGAAAATTTATAGTATGAAACCTGCAAATACAACTGTTTTACCTGAGAAACAAGTGTCCATAACTTTTCCATTTTGTTTTAATCAACATTCTGACCACAGGATGCTGCAAAGCTTCCTAAAAGTTAAAATAAAGTACTGATTCTGTCCAAGACATGGGTTAAGAGCGATCTTAGAATCTGTAGTAATATGTATCATCAACATACAAATCTGCTGAATGTCTCTACTGTTTCTAAATATCTTAAGTGACATAACAGATTTTACTTCAGCTACAATTTCTAAGCATTTACCAGTCTTTTTCTTCAAGTTTAAATTAATTACTTTGTTGTTGCTCTTTGCAATGGCATGTAAACAAGACTTGTCTTCCCAGTTAAAATACTTGTTTTCCATCTGCTGGTGTCCATCGGAAGTCAAAATCTTTGGGGGTCTTCCTCCCTCATCTCTATCCAAAATATGATAGTAAAAACAATAGTTTAATGGGTCATCTGGAATTGTATTCCAGATTCCTTCAATTGCCTCCCTCTCTTCTTCAGTTTCATAGTTTTCTTGTCGCTCTGGAAGATACGGCCAATGAGGATTCACCATCTGGTCTAATACAGCCACTACTGTTTTCTATAAACACAAATTATGACATGTTCTTATAAACAACTCTACTGATGATGATAATAACAATAATAATGAGAACAATTAAATGATAATGACACTGAAATGATAATGATGACAATGAAAATTAACATAACAATGACAATGACAACAATAATCAGATAACAAACCGATAGTGAAAACAATGATGATGAGATATGATGATCATGCCAATACCAATAGTGCTTCTCATAATTTTTCTCTCCTCTTATTAATTACACATTGGTAGATATGAAGATAAAAAATATGATTGGCATCTGGATGTGTTACTCCCACAAAATTAATTCATTACATAGTTCTGTATGTCTCATGGGGCACAATGAGCAGGAAACTGTCTATCCATGGTATGGATAGACAGTTTCTGTTGCATTTAAACATCTTCCCGTGAGATCTCTAGATCAGACCCAAACATGGCATCTTTAAAAAGCTACAAGACTGTAAGTTACCATGGTCTCATTACATTGCTTGAAAACTCTGAAGTGACTCACATTAAGCTCAAAAAACCTCTAAAAGCTTTTCTTAACTTAATGAAAAATTATCCTTATGGTCTGTTGAAATTTTGAAGAACAATGAAAAAATTCACTTTTAATTTAGGATTCTCTATAATTGCCTTGAAACTGAATAAGGATGGTTTAGGATTGGTCATTTTTCCTGGTGTCCAGGTAAATATGCTTTGCACTCTAAAAGTGACAAGAAAAAATAATTACTCCAAAGTTCTGTTGTAGGTTCAACTATTCTAGTTAAACAGGTTACCCACAAAATGCTTATTCAATTTAATTAAAAGAAATATCTATACCCATTCCTTAACTTAAAATTTTAACCAGATTTCAGCATTTTGTAAGAATAATTGAACTAATAAGGAACTGAAAACATAAACTATTTTTTATAACTTTAATTTTACAAAACGTGTTTCAATTTAATAGAGAAATATGCAAGTTTCTACCTTCCATGCCACATAACTCTAACCAAATATGCTGCCACATCATCATTTTCTGCTACCATAGCCAATTCCACAGGTAACATAGCTCTTTTTTTTAACAGGTTTTCGTTGATCTTCTGTTGTCATGGAAAGCAGCGGAGGACATTTCCTTATAAGCGTTTCGGTGACATGTAAAAAGCCATGTTCTGCTGCATAGTGCAGCAGAGTCTTCTTCGCTTTATCTCCAGTATCTCTGAACTTCTCGTATCTCTTATGTGAGTTTAGTTCACTTTCTAGCAGAATCTCCAAATGCCGATTTATCTACAAAGTAACGACAAAAGTAATATTTTTTATCAAAATGATACTATACTATATAGTTTGTTGCAAGGAAGACAACAACGCTCCTGCATGCATTCAAAACTTATAATTACAAACCAGTTGTTCAAGGCCTGGAAGTTTCTCAGGATTATCTTTGTATTGTTTAGATGCTGGCCATTGTTTTAACATCACGAGTGCTGGGTCCTCGCTTTCAAATTCACCTCCATTTTTATATTTCTGAATCAGTCTTTCCACATGAACTTCATCCATAGCTCTGTTCCAAGACAACCCTCTGTTCTGCCTCTGATGAACCTTGTTAAGTAAATCAACCTCGCTCAATGAAGGTTCGATTAAATGGCACAAAAAAAAAATGCATCGAAGAAATAAAAAATTCACTCAAAAAACTCGTCTTTAAACCTTTAGTTCATCTCTCCTCATTACCTTAATCCAGAACTCTTCGTCAAATTCATCTTCCAACCAATCTGCTCGCTGGGGATCACGACAGTGATCAATTTCATCCTGATTTCCTTGTTCGTTGAGTTTTTTGCCCTTTTCAGCGCGCTCCAACTCTTGCTCTCCTTTACTCATAAGTGACTCTTTTAACACCAGCCACATTTAAGTTGTATGTGTTTCATAAGCTCCCAAGTTTTGGACTAAAATAAGCTTTTCCATGAGCAGGCTCTCTTAATTTTAAAGTAGGTCCGTACGAGCCAAAATCCTGAACCGAGCAATAGTAAAAGGCCTTGGCCAAACACATACCCAGGGATTTTTCGGTTTATTAGGTTGTGAAACCAAGGAGCTCCTGGGCACTAAACTGAAGAAACAACAAAAAACCAAAATAAAAATATGAAAATAATATATTAGTTATTTTGCAGCAGCTTTGGCTAGACTCGCCAATTTCCAATTTATAAAATCTAATTTATCCTCACAGCCGGTTTTTCAGGTTGAGCAACAATAGATTACAACCGTTTAGATGTTGAGGTCAGATCCAGGAATTTTTTTGATTGAGAAAGCAATTTTTCTTTGCTCAGTGGAGCCAAAAAGAAAGAGATATGTACATTTCAAATACTTCAAATTAAGAAATAAAATACTATCCTGTCTATTTGAGAATTTTTTCCCGACTAGTAGTTGTAGTAGCTATAGTGGAAAAAAAACCCCTAGGTCTAATGGGGTAGGAGAATGGGGAGAATCCTGACTCCCTGGACCCTCCTTCTTGATCCGTCATCGTGTTAAATCGAAGTGTTGGTCTTCATAACGTCAGCTTTCAGTGTTCTTCTGCTAAAACTACAACGTTGAATTACGAAATTACTTTAGCTAACAAATGCAAAAAATGCAATATGGAATGTCAGCTTTAGAGATTCACGATACCTCGTAATTCATTGCAAATATCTCAATGCAAGGTAACTAATTCGGAATTAGCAGGTATTAAGTTGTGAAAGAAGCGAAGGAATGTACTCTCGATTATCAAAAACCAGAGTGAATATTCCAGGCACCAAAAATTAAGCTCAAGCTTATAATTAGGCTGGCATGCCGAGTGCTTCTATTATTTCGAGGCGCTTGAAAACTTAAGTAAAGCCGGCTTGCTGAAAAGTTTTCTAGCCAAAAAAAGGCATTGATGCAATTCAGTGTGCCAATTCTCGAAAAATGCCGGACTGATGAGTTTTTCAAATACAGTGCAATATTCATTCCACGTGTAGTTCACACATTCGCTTCTAGTATTTATTGTAGCTACTAAGGATGTGCCTTTGCGGTGTTGTCGACACTGCTTCTTGGCAAGCACAATTCTAGTTTCCCGCCTGACGGATTTAAACCACAGCATTTAAAAGCGGGTTTATTCAACTTGTCTGAACATCCACGAACAAATTAGAGTCGAAAATGAAAACCTCACTATTTTTGTTTACAGAAAGCGAGAGCATCAAAGGTAGGCAACTTATGGATTATTTCCAGGGCAGGCTGCGAAAAATTGCAGATATGAGAAATATCACGAACATTTTGGTGAGAGAACAAGATTTCAGGGAAGAACTTCGCCTCAGTGAATGTGTTGTGCTGATTGCGTCATCCAAAGCTTCGACCCTCATCCGAAACAAGCAGCAAGAAATAGACGATGATGATATACTTTTTGATGGCAAAGTCATGCATGAGGAGTTCACAGAAAACAAAGAACTTGTCAAGAACAGACTCGTTATTATTCACTTCGCAGAAAGAACCGAGAATGACTGGATCCCGACAGATTTAGATAAAAATCGAATTTTTCATGTGGAAGGTGGGATAGTTCCTCCCAATGGAAGTCCTACCTTAACCCACCTTGAATATCGCATGAAGAAAATTTTGCTCGGAGATGACTTTTTGTACTAAGCTGAAGGACAACAGAGTAAAGAAGGGGTCTATCCATGGAGAGAAAGAGTCCCAATGAATTGTAAAAGGCCGAGTCCTTGGCTGATTACTTCATATTGTCTGCTTCAGTGTGATAGACATTCATAATTGATCGTAATTGTGTGTATCGTTAAATTTTCTCAATTAAAACACTCTTTTGATGGTTACGACCTTAAGTCAGTGAGGTGTAATGGTGGAGATGTGATTATGATAAAGACAAATTTTGGTTGTAACAGCTCAAGGTTTTGTAGATAAGTACTTTGATATTGTTTTGAGGAGACCTCAGAATTCTGAAAATGTTTTCGGTTTCGCCTACATCAACAGATTAAAAGCTGTTTATAATATCTCGCGTACATAGCTCCTAACACCCTGTAAATGGGAAAAATTAACCAACATCAGTTTCACTTTCTAAAAGTTCCTCAACGAATGTTTAGGTCATGTTCCTCCTGTGTTAAGGAAACTTTGTTTATCTAATAGTCTCCTCACTTAAACTATGCAATAAAAATCTGAAGATATCCTGTTATCATGGTTTTCTGTTTAATTATTTTACGAAGCATGGGTATGCTATAGGCCTCTGGCTGGAGCATAGTATGTTGTATTGATTGATCATCAATGTGGATTATAAAGCACAGTATTGGCACCTAAGGTCGATTATGAGGAATAAATGAAATGTTGACGTTATGATTATCCTCGCTTCCAGGGTCTCTCTCCTTCCTACCGACCATACCTGCGAACGAGATTGACGTGATCTCATGATGGCGGGTCGCGCACCACCTGTACCCAGACTGCTCACAACCAGATGGTTGGAACGTGTAAACGCTATGGCATTGTAAAATATTATGTTCAAGAAATGATTAACTCATCTTTCATGCAGTTTCTAAACTAACGCTGTAAATTGCAGTTTGTTGAGCTAACAAATAAATGGAGGAAAAAAAATGCTATAAAATACATATATGATCGACACATGAGAACTTTGCTCCCTCTTTTCTATAACAATAACAATACAATTATTTCTCAAGTACCGTGGAATTTGATCGGTTGCCGACGGTTCCGTTTTGTAACCATACACTCCATTAACTCGGTCAAAGAAGATAAAGAAGTTAGAGAGTTCAAGCGGGGAGCTCTGTTCTTATCGCATACAAACATGTACAGCCCGGATTCATCGTTATTTTTAACCCTTAGGGCTGCCGTTTATTACTCACGGATAAATGGTTACAGACATGGTTTGATTTTAAAAGTCTATTTCAGTCTTAGTTAATTCGGCTCCCCTTGAAATATTTGAGCCTTTGCAATATTTCATATTTCTGTCTCAAAATTACACGCGAGTTTTGCCAGTCAAGATTCCCTTGATGCAATCTTCGAGATGGTCTAAGGAAGGATTTCCTCTCTGGATTTTTTCCCCAGGCAGGTAGAAAATTCTACTTTCATCCAAACCGGTTGGGATCCAATCATTCTTGTTTCTCTCCCTAAAGAAAACTATCACCAATCTGTCTAGCAGTTCTTTGTTTCCTGTGAACGCGTCATGTATCTCTTTACCGTCGAAAGTGATAAAATCATCTTCGATTTCTTGGCGTTTGTTTTGAATAAGTGACGAAGCATGACGCGATCCTGTCAAAACGACGCAGCTGCTGCGAGAAAGTTCTTTCTTAAAATCCTGTTCCTCTGCCAGAATATCAGTAATATTTCGTAAATCTGCCACTTTTCGCAGCTTGCCTTGTAAATAATCCTTCAGCTGTTCTGCTTTAGCGCTGTCGCTTCCAGAGTACAGGAACAGAACGCATTTCATTTTCAGTGAGCGCGAGGACAATTGAGACAGATAAACACGCTCGTCAAATGTATCACTGATTTTTCGTTCGTAAACTTAAATAATTCGAGGGAATTTCCGCTTCTTTAAATGTCAGATGGGAAAATCAAACGCACCTTTGTTCCCTCGATAAACCACAGTCGACAAAACTGCTTCAATATCCCATATTTCTCTAAATCATGCTTTGAATGGACAAGAAATATATCACGGCCACTGAGCGTAAATAATTTGCGACATCACGACTTTAATTATTTCAAGTGTTCTGCTTTCAAAATGATTAAAGAGGTGTCAACAAACATTTTAAAAGGAACCAATTAAAAAAGCTAATTTTTTTTGTTTCGAATAAATTAAAAACCAGAAGGCGAAAAATTATAATAAATTATGTATGAATTTTTTAGAATCAGCATAATTAAAAAATTATGCAGCAGCTTCAAAATTTATTCGCCAAAGTTTGCCTCACTATGAGAACGAGGTGAGTTCGCGCCCTTCTCAAACTATTCCTAGTCTTCCGTGATCCATAACACAGTAATGAAGTAACGCCTAGCGAATATTCGAACTACTGCAGTCGTTTGTTGATGTTGATCGCATATTCGAGATGCTGATGGATGTTTTAAAGTTAAATCTCTCAGATCACATGGTTGTGCGCACTTCATCTAGTGGAAGTGTGCATTGAAGTCAACTTTTTCGACTTTGAAGAAGGAAACCATTCCAGGATTTTGGATTCAGAGCCGTTGGCGATCCAATCAGCTGAAAACTGCGATCGCAGCTGTTTAGAAAATAGTGGATCGCAAAGCTACTGTTTGATGAGAAAATAATTTATTTTCAAAGATGAAACGAGAGGACCAAGAGTTGTTAGAGCGGGCTGAGGAGAAAGAGAATAACGAAGAAAAACCTGAAAATGAAAGTCATAAACAAGACGATTTCTTCGAAGATGAATTTGACAGGGAGTTCTGGGTGAAGGTAATGTGAGCCGCTGTGTGTCCAAAAAAAATTTTTTTTTCGCTTGGTGATTTAGCATTTACTTGGTCAAAATTTGCTTAAGGGATGAGGAGTGATCTCGTTCTAAAGAAAAATAATTGATTATAAGAGAGATTGAAAGTCACACTGTTTTTTCTTAAAATTGACCTCTGCCTACACAATCTATCCAACTATATTATTTTCATATCACTTTATTTAAAAACAGTATTTAACTGAGACATTGTTTGATGCAAGGTAGTCTTCAAATGTAAGTTTCTCTCTTTTTGACATTAGTGTTTGGTAATAAGGTATCTAACCAAAAAATCTGTTTCTGTTGGATCCTTTCAAAAATGTATGATTTTGTTATGTTTGAGTTCCTCTGAAACAAACTGTTTACAAGTTGAAATACAACATGTTTGCTTTACCATTTGGGGAAATGAGAAAAGGGCTTCTTCTCAGTCTATTTCCTTCATAAACCTCAAGACAAAGATGATTTTGGAATATAATTGGCCTCAGACCTCTCTTCACTAAAAACCTAAACCACTTTTTAACCCAAAGATATTGTGCAATCATTCATATTTAGGTTCGTCTGAGGCAGAGTGAAGGACTGTCTTGGAGCAGTGCTATGAATGAAGTACGAGTTCAAAGACTAATCCAGAAATACAAAGATAATGGGGAACTGGACAGTGAGGATCCTGCACTTGTGATGTTAAAAACTTGGCCAACATCCAAAAGATACAAAGGCAATCCTGATAAACTACTAGGCCTTGAGCAGCTGGTATGTAGGCTATGCAAACTTTTGAACTTACTTGTGTCTGTAAAATTCAAGTTTACAAATTAGTGACTTGTAGAACACAACACACTCAGAGGTTTCATTAGGCAGTGTTCTCTTGGGATATATTAGCTATAGCAATTGCGTATTTCAGATGAAGACAGGTTTTTTTACTCTTTTGTCTAATCTACATGTAAGAAGCTGGTGCTTTAGAAGAGAATAGCTGGTAAAAATGCAGACTGCTGATGCTTATGGAAAACACTGATAAGGTCTCAGAGATCTAATAATGCTTTGGGTATTGTACTGAATTTTCTGTGCAAATTTTCTTTTCAGACATGGTTTAGTGTAGTGATGTCATATATTGTCCTGTTACTTCACACAATTTTCATCTTTTACATTTCTAGATGAAAGCCCTGCATACTGACCCCATATTAGAAGGCTGGACCACCAGAAAAATTAGCACCCTAACAATTCAGCCTCCACACTTCCAAAATATATGATATTAATTGACTTTCAGTAGTTCAATATTTATTTGATATTATCATTGACCTGTACTTTGCAGATTAGTAAGTTTTTGGTGATTCTGTTGGAAAGTGAATTGAACTCGGGCAACAGATATGAAACATTCAGAGATGTGGATGACAAAACAGGAAAGACATTGCTACATTATGCTGCACAACTTGGCTTTTTACATGTCACCAAAACACTTGTGAAGAAATGTCCAGGACTGCTTGCTTTGAAAACAAAAGCTCAGCTTAAGCCCGAGAAAAAAAGAGCCATGTTACCAATTGAATTGGCATTAACAGCAGAGAATGATGAAGTGGCAGCATATATGATTAGAATGATGTGGCATGAAAGGTATACATGTATGTAAATTTATCATTGCAATCATTCGTTGTGACTTGGAAACATTTTGTAAACAGTTAGATGGAAAGGAAAAGGGAAACTTTTGCTAAAAGACTGGACAAAGTAGGAAACTAAGGCTGAACTTCTAAAAGAAGATAAACAAGAATTTTTATATAATTAGAAAAGAAAGGTTTTGAATTAAAATTCTTCATTCAGAAAGCAGCGCTGTCAATTAGGTGTCTACAATTTGCATGTATTCATTAAAAATTTGAAATGAATGTTGCTCCTGATTATTAATCCTTATTATTCAGAGTCACTTGCCATCTAATTTTTCCTCACAATATCACCCCTGAATCAGACATTAAGTCACAATTAGGAATGATCACCAACTAATGAATCTCTTGATCAATGAACAAATTCTCCTTGTCAGCACCTAAGGAAATATATAGATAAAAGTGTGGAGAATATACATATATGTGATTCATCAAAAGATTTCCAATATTTTACAAAACATGTCAGCCATTAACTTAAATGTCAATTGCTTTGCTGTCATTAGAGTGCAGAGCTTGTTTTCATGGAGACCAGGAGACATGACCAATCCACAGCCATCTTTCTTCAGTTTCAAGTCAATTGTCAAGAATCCCAAAATGAAGGTGAGATTTCATAAATTTCAAGTGTACTAAAAGGGAAATTTTTCCCCAAATTCATTAAATGTTGTCATGCTTGTAACCATCGGAACACATTTGTCAATTTTCTGAATATAAACTAAAATGCATGTAGGTAGGTTTTTCTCATTAAGTTTTTGTCACTTGAGAGTTACAGGATCCCCTTGAATGTCAAGTGGCATTTCACTAATAATCTCAACCCTATCAGCCAGAGGATTTTTCAGTCTTAAGACCACACACTTGATACCATCAATATCTGTTTCAGATGTTTTGGTAAAGCTGTTACTCATTTTTCTATGCCATTGGGTACATGTAATCATTTCATGAAACACATAAACCTACATGAACATGTCTGTAGTGCTGGCTTAGCCAGGGACAACAAGTTATCTGTAGTTCAGTTTGTAGAGCATAGGCAAGAAATCAGCTTCTGCTGCCATTTACATCTTCACAAGGACTAGGGTTTTCCTTTTCCCATGTCCATGAAAAAGGCTTTGGATTTTGCTCTCTGTAACTCTGTTTTTTCATTCTTTTCCTTAATTTTCTTTTTGTTTGTTTGTTTGTAGAAAACTGTAGTGGCTGTACTTGACCAGATGGTAAACCCCCACTGGCCACACCTCCCAAAGCGTAAGGATGAGTATGATAATGATGATGAGGAAGAAGGAATTGAAGGGGCCTGGACCACCATCCCTGATGACCCACTGGACTATCACTTTTATTATCATATTTTGGATGGTGACGAGGGAGGACGACCTCCAAAGATTGTGTCATCTGAAGGACACAAGCAGACAGACAATGAATATTTTAATCTGAGGGACAAGTCATGTTTGCATTTGATTGCTGACAGTAACAATAAGGTGATCATCAAAAGCATGAATTTTGATGAGAATTTTTTATTATTTTTATTTATTAACCCTTAGTGCCTATGAACGACCAAGACAGAATTTCTTCTTCTTCTCAATACAATATCAACCAGATAAGTGATGAAAAAAAAAAAAATCAATTTGGAGATAATTAAATGATCCAATACTAAATTCTCTGAACTAACACTATAAGAATTGTGTGGTTGACAGTAAGGAGAATTACAAATTTGATCTGAGAGTT